>NC_133782.1:9102973-9402973 GCF_003597395.2 Chelonoidis abingdonii
CATTCTCCCAGGAGGCAGCTGACCCACCAGGTACAATGTCTGTAACCTAACTGCGGGTGGATCTTGGTTTCCAGATCGGAACACTGAAGTAATCTGAGGACCTATATGTTAATCTGAGGTTAGAGATCATCTTGAATCAAGGAATCGCCCATGGATGCAGTGAGCATAGCCGTTAGACTCTCACGTCAGTTAGCCTTGCAATGCTGAGTGCAGCATAGACTAAATACATTCATAAAATCTGGGAACCCTGTGGCTGCCTTTTTGTACAATGCTCTCACTTTATGTAGTCTGCAGATATTCTCAGACTAGCCATGTCACTGCTCTGGAGTGGTCAACAACACTATAGATTGAAGGTTCCCACCATGCACGGTTGAAAATCAATCTGCAGCGACCAAGCAACAGCCATGCACACAGCTGAAACAGTGGAACTCTGATGAAGTGTGCATTTTGGATCTGGTCTTAGGAACCTTTCTATCAAAAAGAGAGTGTTATCTCCTGGGACGGACAGAAGAAATGTAGCCACGCAGTGGTTTTTTTTGTTTGTGTGATTATATGGCTACAAAGTCATAAGTGGTCTGGCACATGCATTAAACTTGGTTTTGGCAGTGTTTGAGTCATAGTAATGTTAAAGCTAAATTAACCAGTTTCCAGAAGTGATCTCCTGCCTGACTGCTATCCAAAAGGGAAGAGGCAAATTAATAAAGAAGTTCTTCCTATATGAAAATTAGATTTGTTTTCATTTTTTTTCCTTTGTTTTGAGGTGCAGACGGAGGATGGGCAGGATTGTTATTCTGTCTGTGGGCAGTCTCAGATAAAAAATGATCTGTGTTGCAGGCAGAGCAAGACAAAGCCGCATATTGCTAGCACATTTGCTATAAGCATTAAATCATGTTTAGAAAGGACATAAAGAATATTTTTCCTAAATTTTTCAGGATTGAAGCTATTTGTAATTACTATCTTTATGAATTTATATTCTGTTTATTCTGAACTGGAGCTCCATATTGAGTGGTGTGGATTGATAAAATATTTAAAGATCTACAATTTCCACTGGTGAGAAATGTTACTATGATAGAGAGAACTTTCAATATATTGCCTTTGTTCACCCATCTAATGGGAACATCTGTATACAGTCTAGCCAGTGCCTTTATTTAGGTTCCCCTAATTGATTAAGTCCTAATTTTCCATGCAATGGATTGGGTGTAACCCTTACGCCCTCTGATTGGCAGCAACAAGGGCCAGGTTCAGTATCCAAGTGTTTATGTCCCGTTTCAATAACACAGGCATAACCGGCTCGAGCCCCCTCCCCCCCAGTGGAAAATACTGGGACACTTACATAACCACCCCCTGCGCCTCTATAGGCAATACTTCCCCTCTGCAAGCAAGGAGTCTGAGTGTAGCGAAATCCTTTATAAAGGAAGGAAACAATGCGGCACCCATGGGAGAAACACCACAAACAGAGTATAACACAAACAATACCCCCCCCAAGTACATTTAAGCAATGTCCTTTCCCCTTAGGCCTAAGTCCAATCAGCTCCAAAGTCCAACAACCCAAAAGTTTGGCAATGCACCACAGAATCAAGAATCTACTGTGATGTCCCTCCCCCAGCCTGGTGAAAGGGGCACCTTACGTGGCCAGGGCCTAACGCCTGCTCTCCGTGGGTTCTGCTCCGCTTCTTCTCCGTACGAACTGCTCCGCCTTACCAGCCCGCCACGCTTCTGCTCCTCCGGGCGCCTCACAAACTCTCCGTCCAGCCAGCTGCCTCGTGAGCTGCTCATTGATCCTCAGCAAACTGCTCGCTCGCTCGCTCTGTGGGCTGCTCCACACGCGCCCACAGTACTCCGTCTGCCAGCCGCTCCACTCCACCAGTGTCCTGTGGCCGCTGCACCATCCCCATAAACGCTCCTCTGCAGCCTGCTCTGTTCCACAGATAGCTTCAGGCTCCCGCCACTAGTTTAACACCAGTACTCAGTGCTCCCCAGCTCATAAATTTTCAACGCTCTTTTGTGATTTCAGCTCTTTTGTGATCTCAGCACTAGTAGGGGAGCCCAGTGCTATTGCACCATTAGCCCAAAAGTGAGTCAGCTCATGCAACCTGTATCTAGAGTCTTAAGGGAATAAATATCAACTCTGACATCCCACAGTGGAGAGAGGAGGACGGTCAACTGATGCTTCTAGCTCCACAAGGAAGCCTGCACCACCAGCACAAATACCTGTCTCCCAACCTCTCCTCTTCACAGGGTTTTGAACCCATGTCCTTGTCTAGCTACCACCCACGGGTTGAGTCATTTCTGTCACAAAGCACCCCACAGCCGTGCAGTCTGCGATGGGTTAGGCCGTGCCATGCAAATATTGAGATTTTGCATTCCAGACATCTTCCACACTTCCCATACTGCACCAACCCGGAATTAGGTAACAGCTCATCCTGACTCTGCTTACAATGGTTTAATAAAAGACTAATTTCACTCTTCATTTTACAGTTTAAGCTTTTTTCACCCCTCCCTAATAATAGCAGCTGGCTTTTCCCTAGCACAAACCTAGCTGCACTGCTTACCTTCATCTCTGTACAATTCCTTCCTCTGTTCTAGAACGTAGAAACTGCAGCACATGACCATTGGGGAAATAAGGTTAAGCTTAGATGCTACTTGAAAAAAGGTTTCTTCTGTAGTATCCCCAGCTCATCATTTAAACTCCCTTATATCATCTGCCAGATCAAATAGTCTTGTGTTGTCTATAGACCAGACTCATTAAACTGAACTACCTCAGGCTCAGGTGGCTGGGGGCAGAAAAGATGCTAGGGGGTGGTGGGACTCATTAATACAATGTACACCCAAGAGGTTGCTGAGGGAACAATACAGCACTGCTCTATATATGTCCCTACAGAACACAATTCTCCATAGGTAATGGCAAGCTGAAAGTACTATTGCATATGTGCATAAGGTTAGAACCACTGCAACAGAACATCCATGTGTACGTGTGTCTACTACATGCCCCCTTTGAGTGTTTGGCAGACCCTATGAACAGGTATTGGGTGCAGATGCTTGATGCATCCTTCTAAGACAGTGCAACTTAAACCTGCATTGTGCAGCTATTGCCAGCCAATCTTGCTTGTGCATGTATGCAAAACCAGTCAAGTGTGCATCTCCGCCTCCATCAAGTTCTGCGCATCTGCCAGGATTGTTGTTTGCAGCTCTCTCTACAGCCGCAGACGTACGTATAGCTGCGGAGAAAATCTATTTTTTTTTATGCAAGGACCTGTTCGCTAGTACAGGATCAGAGGGTGGTAAGCTCATCAAAGAGTTTCCATGAGGAAAATGCAAGAGATTTGTCCCAAGGATTAGGAATCTAGACGTAACTGTTCAGTAAATCACTCACATATGCTTAGATGGGAAGAGCAGGAGTACAAATTATGCCACTGCCAACCAGTATGCAAAGTCATCCCCTTTGTCACTTCACCTTCTCTACATCTTTGACTGACATAGGGCCTTCTACACTGCATAACACTCAATTACCTAAGATATACTTACCCTAAGTACTACTCAAGACCTGGTCTACACTATGCGTTTATACGATTTTAGCAGTGTTAACCGATTTAACGCTGCACCCGTCCACACACGAGCCCTTTATATCGATATAAAGGGCTCTTTAAATCGTGTTTCGTGTACTCCTCTACCGTAGAGGGTGTATAGACGTGGAATCGGTATAACCATATCGATGAGGTTAGTGTGGGCCGCAAAGCACGTATATGGCCTCCGGGGCAGTATCCCATCAGTGCACACTGTAGACCAACTCTGGAAGCAATCTGAACTGAATTCACTGGCCTAGGTAGAACAGGAAAACCCCGCGATACTTTGAATGCATTTCTCTGTTTGCCCCAGCGTGGAGCCTCTGATCAGCTAACGAGTGGCGTGCAGTCGCCAAATCCCAAAGAGCTCGCAGCATGGATACATGGGGAGATACTGGATCTAATGCGCTGTAAGGAGAATCAAATCTGTTCTATTAAAGCTCCGTTACAGAAGACGAAATGACAAAATGCATTTGAAAAAAATCTCCAGGCATGAGACAGAGTCCAACACAACAGTGCTGTGTGAAAGCGGATGGAAAGCCAAAGAATCAATGGATGCTCTGGAGGAAGGGAGGGGGGACTGAGATTCCAGGCTATTCCACGGCCCACAGCTCCGAAACATTTGCATTCCTTGGCTGAAGCCTCTCCAAGCCTGTAGGGTCAAACACTTGGTCTCAAGTGGTTCAGGGTATAATCATCGTCATCTACTCCCTTTTCCCGTGAAAGCACAAGGAAGAAATCGATTCTTCTTGACTTTTTCAATGTCACTCGTAATGTCTACTGCATGCTGCTTGGTAGAACACGGTCTTGGGACTGAACCAGCATCCTCCTCTCTTCTTCCCGTCATCACGGTACAGGCAGTAGGACTGGTAACCAACCCAATCCTTGTCATCATCCTGTTGAGTGCTCCTGGCCGGCCTCTGTATGAGTCGCTGGGTGGCGCCTGGGGTAAAAATAGGAAGACTCCCCCGGGTTATTCTCCGGCAGTGGTAAGAACGGCTGGTAACTGCCCTCATCAATAGCAACTGGGGGCTGAGCTCCGTCAGCCCCCACCCTCATGTTCTAAAGAAAAGATTCTGTACTGGCTGGGACTATCATAGCAACGGTCTGTGGGGGGCTCCTCTCCCCTACCACATTTAATGTCCTGCCTGACTATCATAGCAGCTTGGAGGCGGTCTCCACCCTCATTTTATCTCAGCTATAAAAGTCGTGTTTCTTATTCCAATTCTTTATTACTTCTCACACAATGGGGGAACCCGCCATAACAGTAACCCAAGTGGGGAGCGGACACGGGTGGGGTTGTTGCTGGGACCCCCCTAGAATGGCACAGCTCTTTTTTTTTTTTTCCTATCTTCCTCTCTCTTTTTTCAGCTTTGAGGGTAAGGCGCTTCTCCTCAAAGGAGGCCACTGCCTGATGGAGGATGTTGCACCATTGAGGTTGCTTATTGGCTTGCTCCTCCCAGCTTGCAATGTCCACATCAGTTTTCTTAAGATAGGCTTTCAATGTGTCTTTGTAGCATTTCCTCTGACCACCCCGGGATCTCTGACCATAGGAGAGCTGAGAGTAGAGGACTTGCTTTGGAAGGTGAGAGTCTGGCATCCGCACACAATGTCCAGACCAGTGGAGTTGGTGCATGAGGATCTTTGCTTCTATGCTGGTGACATTGGCTTCAGTGAAGATGCTGGCGTTAGTGCTAGTTCAGACACTCTAAGCTGATGAGAGAGAGCTCTCCCCTTGACTTCATCACTCCAGCCCTCATAAGCGGCAGTAGCTGTGTCAGTAGCAGAAGCTCTCCCACTGAACTAGCACTGTCCACACCGCCACTTAGTCATTTTCACTTACATCGCCCAAGGGATGGCTTATTCACACCCCTGAACGATACAACTTATACCAACATAAGCTGTAGTGTGCACATAGCCTCAATTTCATTTCCAAAAGAAATGTAGGAACTTTGGGAGTCAAAATTCCACTGACAGTCGATGGGATTTAGGCACAAAGTGCCTAAACTCCTTTTGAAAATAAGACTTAGGTTCCTCACTTGGTTAGGTGCCGCATCGCTGCGCACAGCAGTGCCTAAATACCTTTAAATATGTGGGCCTAGGTTTACGTTTAGTGGCCATCAGCTTCAGGTTGCTTTTCAGCAGGATATAGGCTTAAAAGCCTTTTATTCATGTTCTTCGTTCTCCTCCTCTTTGTGAACATTTGAAGTGAATCAAAAGCCAAGCAGCCAAACAAAGAAGATTGTTCCGATGCAAGTACTGTAATGCTGTGTGAGTTTGGTTGTTTTTAACATAATCAAAGAAAGCTTCTAACAGTTCTAAAGACTGTGATCACAGTTCTAGGGGGAAATCCAGGGCCTTTGGTATCTAGTTATAAAAATCTGCCAAAGCAGACTTAGGCTGACTGGTAAATATTGATTTATACTGAACCCTCATTAACTTTTATATATGTGATCCTAACATTTCTATTTTCATTGGCCAGATTCACATTGCTACAATGAGGTTTTGATGTTCATTTTAATAGTTTGTTTAGTTAAATATATTCTTTTAATGCTTTATATTTGCACAGACTACAGCACTCATTTAAAGGGTTTCTTCAGCATTAAAACTGTATTCATTAGCAGGGACTAGACTACAACTACCCCTTGTCATAAACAGATAGCTAAGGGTTAATGTTTCTTTTGTCTGTAAAGGGTTAACAAAGGGAACCAAACACCTGACCAGAAGACCAATCAGGAAACCGGATTTTTCAAAGCTCAGGGAGGGAATTTTTGGGTGTGTGTTTTGTCTGTGTCTCTGTTCTGTGCTCTCAGGCTTATGAGAGTGATTTCTCTATCTTCAGGCTTTTCTAATCTTCTGTTTCCAAGTGTAAGTACAAAAGGTAGAAAGACAGTAGGTTTTTATTTTTTTGTATTTACATGTGTGTAGTTTGCTGGAATGTTTTAAATTGTATATCTTTTTGGATAAGGCTGTTTATTCATTTTTCTTTTAAGCAATTGACCCTGTATATTGTCAACCTTGATACAGAGAACATTTTATGTCTTTTTCACTAAAGCTGTGTGCTTGGTTAAGACCTGATTGGAAGTGTATTTTTCCTAGTTAGAACTCACCAGGGAATTGGTGGGGAGGAAGGAAACAGGGGGGAAGGGAAAATCTCTTTGTGTCAGAGTTGCAAAGCGTACCTTTGCAGGGACTCTGACTGAGGGTGAAAGAAACTTGATCTCTCGGTGTTTGCATTTCAAGGACTTGAAACGGTATCTCCTAGTATACCCAGGGAGGGAGGTAAAGAGGGGGAAGGGAAGTGGGTTATTTCCCTTTGTTGTAAGACTCAGGGCATCTGAGTCTTGGGGTCCCCCACGGAAAGTTTGGGGAGACCAGAGGGCGCCAGAGACTGGAAATCTGGCTGGTGGCAGCGCTATCAGATCTAAGATGGTAATTAAGCTTAGAGGAATTTATGCTAGGCACCCACATTTTGGACGCTAAGGTTCAGAATTGGGATTTATGCTTATGACACCCCTTAAGCCAAGATATAGTTCAGGAGGGGAAATAAGCCAGCTAGAAGTGCAGATTTCATTGCAGGGTTGTGCCTGAACGGTATAACCTGGCCCTAAATAATTATATAGGAGAATGCCCAGCTACTGCTGCTGTGAAAGTAAAATAAGGAAGGATTCTCTGTATCTGTACACATGGCGTCTGCTCTCAGTTACATCAGTGTAGCAGGGATCAAAATCTGGCTCAAGCGATGAAATGATTGCAACAACATGATAAGCTTTGCAGTTATACTGAATATACCCCCTGCCTGAAATGTGCTGTGATGCATGAATTCAAGTATTTAAACTGCTAACTGCACTTGGGAAAAATGAGTTACCGACTTAACAGGTATGTTATGTTCTACTTTTGACTGCTGTAACTATTTGTTTACATACGTCCCAACTAGAGCAAGTCAGAACATTGAAGAATAAATGTATTTTTGTCAAAATCTGCTGTTTTGTTGAAGCTGAAATGTTTGCAGAGGCATATCAATTTCAATGACATTTTTGATGGGAGGGTTTCTGAGATCTAGGGCTCTCTGGTCACTTCTGACCAGAGAGAGAAGGGGAAAAAAATCAAATACTTGATCTCTTTGATCCAAAAATGTACGTTTGGACACAAATCCAGTTCACAAAAGTGTTTGATAAGTTTTGTTTTCATTCCAACTTGTAACAAAGACAAATTTTGAAACCTCAAAAGTTGCTGCTGTGACAAACACGGCGCTGCTATGTAATAAGCTGAGAATACTGACATGTAACCATTTGATGACCATGGTATGGGATCTGCTCAGTGAGAAGTTACTGAATATGGGGTTATAAGACTTTCCTGCATGAATCTATTGATCTAGCTTAACAGGGAGCAATGGGGGAAAAAAAAGCAGGAAAGCAACAGTCTAACTATAGATAAACAGGCCTCCCACAAACGCTGAGGGACAGTTACAGGGCAATGGTTTACTTCTACACTCCGGCCCAAAGTGGCACAGCTGTGTTACCATGCAGGGAGCCTACACATCCAGTTAAAAAGCCTTCTCAGGAGAGGAAGAGGGGGAAGTTCAGATTTCAAGGGCTGTCCAGGGTGACAGGCTGACAGAGAATGTTCTATGAAGGGAGGGAGAAGAAGTTGGACATTTCCCCAGATCCAGGGAACGGGTAGCCTCAGGGCAAGGCAAACGTGTTGAGATTGCTTTCTTGTTTTAAGATGTTTTCTCTTAAATGCTTTGGTTCTAAGTAAATAACACGTTGCTTTAAAAAGGCTGTTGAGTCACCGGTTTCCACTGTCATTGCTCCTGAAGAGAACACAACTGTGGAATTGGAGCTGAAGTCAGACCTGCTGAAATAATCATGATCAGTACCAGGAGACTGCAGCCCAAGGGCCTCTCTGTGAGTGGGAGAACTGCATGATTCCATCCCAAGAGAGGTGGTGGCTAGGCAGGGCCAGTGCAAGGAAGTTTCGCGCTTTAGGTGAAACTTCCTCCTTGCTCCCCCCCCAGCTAACCCCCCCCCCAGCAGTTAACTCAGCCTCCCACTCAGGGAGCCCCCCCCGCAGCAGGTAACCCCTCTCCACCCCATGCCCCCACGGCAGCTAACCCTGTCTGGGGAGACCTCCCCCTCCCCCGCCACGGCAGCTAACCCTGCCTGGGGAGACTTCCCCCGCGGAAGCTAACCCTGCCTGGGTTTTCCCCCATCCAGCTCACCTCGGCTCCGCCTCCTCCACTGAGTACGCTGGCGCCGCTCTAACTCTCCTCCCCGCCCAGGCGTGCGGCGCCGATTGGAGGAGACTTAGAGCTGGGCTGTGTGCTCAGTGGAGGAGGCAGAGTGGAGGTGAGCTGGGGCAGGGAGCTGTTCCCTTGTGCGCCTCCCCCTCCCCCGTTACTGCGGGCAACCCTCCCCGCGCCTCCCCCACCCAGCTCACCTCCACTCCACCTCCTCGCCTGAGGGGACTTTTAGGTGCCCCCAATCACTAGGCGCCCTAGGCGGCCGCCTAGTTTGCCTAAATGGTTGCACCGGCCCTGTTGCTAGGGGCCCAACACCTGAGGGGAGTGCACTCAGAGAGGTCAGAAGTGTTGCTAGCCTTGTAACTGAGACAATCACAAAACGGAATTGTTATCCTCCAGCTGCCTCTAGTCCCAGGTGCTGATATAATGCGAAGTGCTATAGGGAAATCATTCCCTCATATCTATAAATCTGTAAATAAAAATCCATACTTAGCAGTGCAAGTGGTTATATTAAAAAGGAGGACAAAATCCAACATAACCAACTGCTTCTTTTATGGCCTGAAATCAGTGGGAGCTTTTCCACTGACCTCAATGAGGGTTGGATTACGCCTTAAAGAGAGGTCACAACTCTGAAGTTCATCTCTGTTGCAGTGCAGTTTTTCTTTTGTTTCATGTCACATTAAAGATTCAGAACCTCTCTCCTCCTAATGCTCTGAAATATAGTACAATCTATAGGAGGGCAGAAAAAGAACTAAGCAGGAGGGGGGAACACACACCTACACCTCATTAAGATCTAAAGTTTGTCCTTAATGTGTCTGTGAACTCAAAACGAGTGTCTAAATGGAGATATTTTTTTCTGCTACAGGGTAAAATGATTACAAATGTCTCTTTGTGCAAGAGCTTAGTGGTATTTTATGCAGCTGGCATTGCAAAGCTTGAAACAAATCCAAGAAAACGGATTGTATCTTTAAGGTTAGAAATCAAACTTTCTACTGCCAAAGTGCAGATTTCCTGGTAACGGGCTAAGCCGTGATACTAGAAGCTATAGCAAACAGAATCTCTACTGCTATATTAAGTGAAGTGTATTGCTCTCTTTATTCTCTGTTGCCTTTTTATCCATTCATTCCATTCCCAAACTATCATTAAATGGATACTATCACGTAATTTTTTTGTTATAGTTTTTCATATTGTATATTTCTCAACATTATTTCTAATATCTACTCAGAAGGCTTATAGGGAAAACCATAAGTTAAAAATGACTAACTTTTCAAACAGACCTGAAAGCCACCTGATAGTTTTTATCAAGCAGTAACTACCAATAGCTTCAGTTTATATATAGGAATATCAGATCTGCCATAGTGGATCAAATCATTGGCCCACCAAGCCTGGGGACCCCTATCTAGGGTGACCAGATGTCCCGATTTTACAGGGACACTCTCGATTTTTGGGTATTTTTCTTATATAGGCTCCTCTTACTCCCCCGTCCCGATTTTTCACACTTGCTGTCTGGTCACCCTGCCCCACATCCAGTACAGCTAGACAATGTATTTATTTTATAAACTTCTCTGGTACCTCCCAAGAACTGGAGAGAAACATAATACTTTGTATGCATTTCTATTATTGCAGTTAACAGACACCCACAAAAGCTCAAGCAACTCTGCCTAACCATATCATGAGATCCCTTTGTACTCTCTAGTCCCTCCACTTCTGAACCCCTAACCTTACCAATAGCCTATAAGAAAGGATGGGTTTTCAGCATGCCCGCAAGGTTAACACATTTGGCTTTGTCACACTAAGGAAGGAAACATAGTCCAAAGAGGAGGACACATGCTCGCAGAATGTCCAGCCAGCAGCACATTCTCATTTAAATACATTCGGCTTCAGGCTTTGTTGATCTCAGCCTTAGCAGCATGGTACAGGAAGGGAGACTGTCCTTCAGGTGATTAGGGTCCCAAACCATTTAGTGTGGTATAGGTTAAAATCAGCCCCCTCAACTCCACTGGAATCCAGCACAGCTGTGGGAGCCAAGGTGTTATCTACTCTCCACGCAATGCACTACTCATCCTCTGGACAGCTGCATTCTAGTTTGAGTGCTTGGGTAGTCCTAATGCACAGCCTGTATCAGAGAGAAAAGGCTGCCTGCTTTTAGCCAGAGACAGATGAAAAATGTCCGGTTTTGGCTACGCCTGCTACTGTTTGATCTTTCATGAACAGCCCTGGATCTAATACAACTCCAAACTCAATCCCATGCAGTGGGAACCCTGCAGTGGGGAGAAGAAGACATGGAAGATGCAGGCCAGAAGAATGGCAAACGAGTCCATGAACTGCATGGCTTCATGACCCACAGTCCCATGTACAGGGTTCGTGGCCAGTATTTCCTGCCCATATGCTATTGGACCAGCTGGCGGGCTTCTGCTGGTTGAAGATGCTTTTTCAGTTCCATGAATATATGACTGAGAAGCTTCTCTGCTGGTGCTGTGAGCGCATTTGCAGAATAGTACCCCACATGAACAGCACCTCTTGTATATTTCAGTGTGATGGGGTAGTCTGCCATCTAGGACAGTACTGCCTAGTGTCAACCCACCCCACCACCTGGCACGTTTCTTTGAGAGAACTAGTGGAGATAGGGATAGGGAGGAAGCAAGCCCAAGAATGAGTAATGCTTGGAGAAGGAATACTGTTACTGTACTTTAAGGGACAAGAGCCTTTCAGAATGGGCAGGGCAAGGCTCCCCTCTCACACAGCCAATTACAAAGGAGTTGGGGGATGTGGAACAGCATAAAAGCTGCCTCCTTCTTCCCAACAGGGGAGACACTACCTGGAGAAGGCTGGCCCACTGAGCCCTCCAGGCTGGAAAGCTAATTGGGAAGAGTGCTCAGCTGGAAAGTTCTGGCAAAAGCTTTGCAGCTGGCTAACCTCAGGCAAGACGCCTGAGAGATGAGCCCCAGAAAAAGGGCAGAGAGGGAACTCCTATTTCAAGGAGAGAGATTTTGACTGTCTTAAAGCAAGGGGCAGAGAAAGCTGCCAGCAGGACAATACAGCTGCTGCAGTGAAGAGCTGAGACTGGCCTTTAGGAAATGCCTCCAGAGCTGGCCCAAGGAGAAGCTACAAGGAACCACAAAGTCAAAGTGGGGGCAGCAGAGTCTGCACATCTTGTGAAGATGCTGGTGAGCGAGGAAAAGGTAGAAGCAGCCAAGGGAAAATGGTGGAAAGATTGAATAAAACAATAAAAGAAGGCGAGAATGGCAAGTACCACATAAAGGCCAGGAGATGGGCTTGAAGGCCATTAGATTTTGAGTTTGCTATTTTCTGTGACTCAGCCAGAGGGCTAGGCTACATACGACAAAGGACTGTTGTGGCACCAGAACACCTAAAGGGAGCATTGGATGGATCAAACCTTGGCAACACTCCACTTGAACACTAGGAGGCACTCCGGAGGTGAGAGGTATGATTACAGTCCAGTATACAGTATCCAGCACAAGTACATACTATATCTACAACACAGTCATATTGCATATAATTTATACTGTACTCACAATATTAGAAACGCTCCATTACATAGTCATGTAGGACCAGATTCCAATACATTTACTCATACAGAGTAGTATATAACTCCGTGTTTAGTCTAACTGAAGTCAATGGAACTAACCTGATGCCCTGGTCTACACTGGAGGGGGGGATCAATCTAAGTTACGCAACTTCAGCTACGTGAATAACGTAGCTGATTTCGACATACTTAGATCGACTTACCGTGGTGTATTCACTGCAGTGTGTCGACTGCTGCTGCTCCCCAGTCGACTCTGCTTGCGCCTCTCGTGGCGCTGGAGTACAGAAGTCGATGGGAGAGGGTTTGGGGGTCAATTTATCGCATCTAGAATAGACGCAATAAATCAGTCCCCGCTGGATCGATTGCTGCCTGCCGATCCAGTGGGTAGCGTAGACATACCCTAAGTCAGGGTTTCAGAATACGGCTCATACTGCATATGGAGTTTGAGTATATACCCAGCATATCCACAAACTGTGTCCATTATATATTTTATATATGATATATATTTTGGTATTAATCCTACTGTCTGGCAACCTCTGTTCTAAGAACTCAATTGATCCCCATTAGCCTAAACTTCCACATTTAGAGTTGAACCTGAAGAGAATAGATTATTTTTAAAGTTTCCCCATTTGGCTGGTGACCAACCATGCTCAAAAGCTTGGGGCAAAAATATTGTTACAAAATTCTAGGTCACAAATACCTGCTCAAATATGACCTTGACTTGATCTTTGGCAGGCATGTGCTGTTAATAACGAAAAGACAAACAGTTACGGATATTTACATACTTACCCTTCTCTTTATCTCTGTTCCTGGGGCTCATGCTGCTGGAACTAGGCCCCAGTTAGTTTTGCTGAAGGCAAAACCTTATGGCATTCATTAAAGATACACATGGGGGAGGGGAGGAGAGAAGAAACGAAAAGGTCCATTCTATTTTTTGTCATCGGGCATGATATACCATCGCAAAAGAGGGACTGAAGACACTTTAGTGGTAAGCTTACCTCTCCCACAGGTGAAATACAAAGAGAGGGAATGATTCTTACTCATAGACAGAGCAAATCATTAAAGGACAGAGAGGGGAAGATGAAATGTTGTCTTTAAAGAGATGCTCCTGGATAAAGGTTGGAATTTTTCACATTCTGAGAGACGCTTTGTTTTGTTTTCTGCTTCAAGGAAAAAAGAACCTATGGTACCAAAAGCTACAGCACGAATTAACCTGTTAGCATTTGGCAATCAGAGAGAATACCCTGCAGATTCAAAGATGCTGCTGGTGGTGGGAATTTTGCTTGTCCTACTAATGCTTACCACGCATAAGGACTTTGCTGTCATATTTTCTATTTGCATAAATTGACATTCTGTTAAAAAAAAAAAGTATGGAGGGAACGTAGATTAAAGATAGATTGTCAGTCTGGCTCAGCCTAGTTTGTATTTTTACTCAAATGAGTGGAGTATGTATAAATAACACTTTTGATTGCTTTCAGAGATGCGGCTGGTTTCAGCATGGCATTCCAATCACTGTACTTTCTTTTTTGTATTCCCTCTGCCAGTCAAGAACAATATGGAACCTTTTTGTTAAAGAAGTCTTTAATTTCACATAGTAATTACCTATTTGATCAGACAAAAGGTACCACGAATGAAAGCCATTTATTTGTTTGATGCAAATGAGATGAGAAGTGTCACTACAGCTGTGAGCCTGTCAAAGAGAAAACACTAGTGGTTGATTAGATAAGCAATGTTGTACAAAGAAAGAGGAGTGGTGGGAGGGAATAAAAGGAGAAAAATTCCAAGTTTTACTCCATTTAAACAGATGGAAGGGAGTTAATGAGAAATCCTTCCAAACATAATTAGCATAATTATCCTGAAATACAACTCCTACAACTTCACTGGGGTCAACCTTCCACCGAGTGAGCTAAACACGCGCACGTGCGCAAACACAACCACACACAAAACTGGCTTATAAAACAACTAACAATCTGGAGGCAACTTGCCCTAACACCTGCTGCAGTTTCTCAGACTCATTCATGTAGCAATAGAAATTGTGCTACAAGGATGTAAAAAGTATCATTTGCTTAAGCTGATCCACTACTATTCAGACAATGATTTGCACAGCTTGAAATCAAAGCTACAATTTGCTTTGCAGAGGGATTTTTTATTTTTTAAAAATTACTGTATCCAGGAACCTGATAATAGAATGTTGAAAACAGTTGCAGAAAGATGCTTTTGAGGGGGGAAATTGTAGTATTTATTAGAAATGGAATGAGGAGATGGTATTTGTATCTAGATACATTTTTTGATTGTAGAAATAATTCAAGAATGAACTGAGGATGAGTTTTGTTTGTTGACACTGAAATCTCACTAGCAGTCCCCATAAGAATTCCTCCCAAAACATGGAAATCTGTTACGCTTAGCAAGTCTTCAGTCCCATCCAGACCAATACCAGAAGCTGCTCCAGTGACCAACCATTGGACCAAAACAGGGGAGGAGAGGGAGAACAGGTGTTCAGATCTATGGATTCTGATCTCACTCCCCCTGCACCAACACTCAGAGTTGCTCAAACCTGAGATTCCCAGTCTGGCCCATCTCTATTCTTTTATGCTATTATCTGAATTTTAGAAGCACGGAACAATGTCCTAGATGGAATATCAATATCATGCCAACAAGGCAGCACTGTGTTCTCTGCTTTACACATACAGTATGAAGACTGGCGATTGAACTTTCTTTTCCACCCAACTTCCCTCTCCTCCTTTGCTGCAGCTAGCATAGGAGGTGGAAAGTGAAAGGTACTGCAATTTCCAGGAGCCTCTTCACAAAGTAAATATAAAATTGAACCAGTTTTGGATGCAGGCTGTCTAATCTGTGCTGGCCTCTTGGTACCAGCTGGTTAGAGCAAGACATGTTTCTAACATTAACTGGAAATATTTTATTCTGTTGGATGACATATCAAACAACACAGCCCTGACACTTTCATTGTTTAGAAACTGTGCCTGGAGGTACTTGAAGGTTCTTGTGGTCTCTTTCACCAGCATGACATCTGAGTGCTACATCAGAACACCAGAAACCTCAGGATACTTTTTTCATGTCTTTATTTGACTCATAACAGTGACTCATGCAGCGTGAAAGTTGAATACTGGTATTGCTTTCCTTGGCACTCCTCACCAAGATAACACACACGAAAAAAGGAAAGCACCCAGCTAGCTGACCCCAATTGAATGCCATCACTGGTTCACCCCAAATGCTGAGATACTATCAATACTACAGTTACAGCAAAAATGTTTAGTGCCAGAGCAAGGCTGTGGCTTAAGGGCTTTGTGGGAGCCGAAAAAGAATTCCTCCTCCTCCAAGTGCCACTAAACCTCATAGCTCCTGTACGCACACATCCTCCACACACACTCCTGCGCCTGGCATGGAGGGAGGAATGGAACCCCTGCTCCTGCTCTGCCCCCTAACCACCACCTCCGTGCACAAGAGCTCCTGCACAGCTGGGCTTCACTGTGAAATAAGAATTTGCATCCTTGTATGTTGTGTCCTCTCCCACTCCCACTCATGTTCATGCATGTTCTTTCTTTGCTGGTATTTCTACAATGCATGTTCTTTCTTTGCTGGTATAGACGTGCGTGGTGGGGAGGGGGCGGTACTTCTGCTGTTGCTACACTTGTCACTACTGCTGTGCCATCGAGCAGGAGGGTTTCCCTAGATCTGCAAGCAGCCACTGCAGATGCAATGCTAATAAATATGCGTCAGGAGCAGCCGTTCTCTAACAAAGCAAATAGGTCCATTACAGTATCCCATAGTCCTCTTTAAACTTTGCCATCAAAACCTAATTTCACAGCCTGATCAGTTCCTGTGGCCGAATAATTCTATATATTATTTAAATCATGCTAAAGTGAATACGTTAACAAATAACACTAATAAAATTCATGGGATCACACAGTGGAAAAAAATTACATTGCATGGAGAATTGGGTTACAGCAGTTACATCACCTGTTGAATCAGATACAATATACATCAAATCAGATAGATGATTACTTTAATTCTATATACAGGCTATTTAATTTGATGCATCCCCTAGTGCGTGTAACTGCTAAATGAAATGCACTGGATGATCTGCAAACACATAATCACCTTGTAATTGAAATACCTATGATATTAAAATGGATATAACATTTGTTAAAGCCATTATGCAAAGATTCAGTTTTGAGATTTGAATGACTGGATATGATGACTGCCTATGGTTTTTTCAAATGCTCTGAGTGTTCCCAGACTAAGCAGCTATGCTCTTCTAAAACAGCAAACTCAGAGGTGCCGTATAAAGCTGGGAGAATGTTGTCTTGTGCATTCCAACTAGAGAGACATCCCCGCTCAGTAAGGCACTTACAAAACATGCTGAAATTTAAGCAAGTTCAGAGCTTGAGCTGGTTAAGATGAGTTTTATTATTCTCCCAAGGGCACACCAATGTGTCTGACTTGTTCTATGAGAAGTTGATTTAACAGTATGTTAAATCCCTCACAAACCTGAAGTGTTTGGGTTGATATTGTTTGTCCCTCACCCATCTATTCCCCCAGGAAAAATAAGAAAGTTCAGTTTCTACCAGGACACATGTTTTTAGGACCAGACTGTGAATGGCCTATGTGGGGAGGTGGAAGAATCAGTCCCGCCTTCTTGTAGACCTTGCGTAATGGCTAGGAAGAAATGCGGACACTAGATTCAGGGACTGCTTCATCTGTGAGCCCTAAGGTGGGCCGCAAGGGGCAAGGAGACCAGATGCAGTGGGGAGACAGGACAGCTCTGAACACATCTGGGATGGTGCAGCCTTCTCAAGAGGCTGGCGTGGAGAAAAGAAGTGTGTGTGTGTCTGGGGGGGAGGGGCTAGAGGCTATCATGACACTCCCATGCACAGCTGGCTACCCAGGGTGGGTTTTCCATCCTCATATTTACAATGCATTTTCAAGTTGTTTACTCTGTCAATTTCACACCACCTTTCAATTTTTTTAATCAAGGGTTCAACTAGTCATGAACCTGCAGGGGCTGGACCTGAATATTCTAAACCCAGGAAGTTTTATATAGAAACCACTTGTATTTTTAAGGGAAAGTCTCAGCATTTTACTGTACATTTGTCTCTTGTTTCTAGCCTCTGACATTTTTAGCTTTGCACAAAGGATGCCTTTCTGCAGAATGTTAGCAGTTGAGTTAATTTACACACTACACACAAGCTTCTATTTGTCATCACATTTAAGTCTTTACAAAATAAATTTTGGTTAGATGTGAATGCAAAATTCTCCTTTTCCCCCCAATGAGCCACTTTGAAATGCACTTTAAGAGGAGTTTGACTTTATCCTCACTTAGGGCTTGTCTACACTACCCGCCGGATCAGCAGGCAGCGATCGATCCAGCGGGGGTCGATTTATCGCATTTAGTATAGACGTGACTAATCTACTGCTGAACGCTCTCCCGTCGACTCTGGTACTCCACCAGAACAAGGAGTGCAAGCGAAGTTGACGGGAGAGCATCAGTTGTTGACTTATCACAGTGAAGACACCGCGCTAAGTAGATCTAAGTACATCGACTTCAGCTACGCTATTCACATAGCTGAAGTTGCATATCTTAGATCGACCCCGCGTGGTAGTGTAGACAAGCCCTTAGAGACCAAGTGGAGTGCCTACATTTAAACCATCCTGAGGGATGGACTTTGGACAAACCACTTAAAACCAAAGGATACCAATTCAATCCAGTGGGGAACTGGAAACTCCCTTTCCTATGCCTTTCAAAAGTCAATCTAGAATAGTGTAAATAAAATGAGTTTCCAGTAGAAAGGAATTGAATGTACTAAATTCCCCCTCCCCCCCCGCCCTTTCAGAACAGTTCTTCCAGAAAAGAATAAATATTAAGCACCATCATCCCCTGGCTTTTAGTCCCCAAAAGAAGCATGGAGCCTGAAACAGAGGAAAAATTAAACCTAAATATTGTTTGATGGCACATCCCTAGTATGTTCCAGAAAATGGAATTATAAGCATGGAAGTAATTCCTAATACTTACATACTTATAGAACTTATCACTGCAACCAATAACCGAACACCCCACAATAAGGTATTGCAGCTGATTTCTGTTTCCTGTCTGAAAAGTGTGTCAAAATCATATTCTGTTCATAGGCAATACCACCACCAAATCCTTCGGGCTAGTCTAATCTCAGAACGTTGGGTGACCTGCTAGAAGAGGATGCATTTTTGCTGCTCAGGTACATTTGGTAACTGCAAGTATCTCACTGCTAAGTATTAGAGACCAACCTGAACAGCAAAATTTGCTTCCAGGTTATTGATTTGGGAATAATAAATGATACAGTAACACCTAGATGCTGCAATCAAGAACCAGGGCTTTATTGTGCTATACACTGTGTGTATATAGATTAAAAAGACCTCAAATGTTACAATATATGTCCTTGTTTATATTCGAAACTGCATGGGATTAACTAAAGATGTGCTTTAAAATCCATTTAATTAAACTGGTGCAAAACCCAGCATGGAGACACTTACTACAGATTTAAACCAGGCATATACCCATTTAGCATAATTTGGTTAGGAACTGAATTAGGTTAAATTGATTTAAGAGCATCCACACTGGATTTTGCAACAGTGCAACTCTGAATATAGATAGACCACGGCTTAGGACAATGACAAGATGCAATAGTTGGATGAAATAAACTCACAGATGAGGCCAGGGAGAAGGAAGCTGAGATATAAGCATGAGTTATATAAGCTGAGTTATATAAGCATGTTATTGCATAGCCTTGCAGAGAGTATAAGGTAGCCTACAAAGGTACTAAACTCACCCTTCTTTTCTTCGATCTTTCTTGACCAGTTGCTTGGGAGAAAATTCTGAAGACCTCACTTGCCCTCTCTTCTTTTTTTTTCTCTCTCTTTCACTGGCTACCCAATCTTTATTCTTTTGCTCTTTGGTGCTCTAAGGGTTTTTGGGTGATGGGGGATGTTCATGCCAGCACGTACCATTTCCTGCATCCTCTGTCCACCATCTTGGAAGCGCTGAAAGTACATCTCAGTTGGTATCAGCTTTATACAAATTGACACCAAACCAGACTCACCAGGTTTGCACAGTAGTACCTCCAGCCAGGACAGAGTCTTCTATACATTACCCATAATTCCAAGCTAATTTTACTTGTAATCAAGTTAGAGTTTCATATTGCCAAGTAAAGCTTAGCCACAGAACTAAAGTGTCTCATTTGGGGTTTCAAACTAAATTTCAGTATTGCATGTATAAAAGGTTTTTTAAAATGTCAAATATCTAAGCATCTGGAAATGACATCATAGAGAACTCACACTGCCTGTATCCTCCTACAGAGCCACTATTAATTGCTAGCTTTAATGAATCACACAATGCACCCTGAAATTTTGGACACTTTATGGTCAGATAGCATTTCTAAAAAAGGCTTCAAATCTGTTCTGGAGAATGACAAGAAAACTCCGTGTCATTCCATACACAAAGTGTTAATAAAGACTCTCTCACATTTCATTAAACAGATATTAAATACCTGCCAATTAATGAATTAAAATAAAGAAACAAGGTGTTGCAGCAATCAGATTTTTTTTCCTTCTGTTATCCAATTAAAAAAAAACTTCTAAAAATAACTTTTTTTTACATAGTATATAACCGATAGCTTTTGATGCACCATAGGATTCTACATTATGGATGAAATCAAAGAGCTGAAGGTCAAACAATGTCTCATTGCAGAGAGAATGTATCTGAGTTGTGCTATCCCTTCATAACCTTCTGCCATCCAAACATGGCAAACATATATTCAAAACGTAGTGAAGCCGTCAGTGCAGCATCCTGTTCAAATACAGGTCTGCCTGTAGATAAATCTGAAGGAAATTAGCTGTGGATGCAGAAGCAGGACAAAGACATAAGAGCACACTGAAATCTTCATACCGTCATGGAAAATAAAAACGTGCACCCAAATGAACAAACTGATAGTGGCTGAGAATTTTAAAAATCCTTACATCCAGTGACAGTTACTGTCCCTTAAAGAAGGCCCCAGGCTGCCTAGCCTTTTGCGTGACACATTCCTATGCAGCTCTGAAGTTGTCTTCTCCAATTTGGGGGCAGGATTTTTAAAAGTGCTCAGGATGGGCCTAATTCTGCTCCCACTGAAGTCAATGAAAGTTTTACCATCAACTTCAGCTGGAGCAGAATTAGCCCAACACCAAGAACTTTTTTGAAAATCCCATTCACAATTGCTGTACCATTTCACTCCATGATCTGCTGTGATCAGAGAAAGATAAAATTAATTTTTAATTCAGAAAGTATCGAATAAAGGGACTCTCAACCAGTTTCAACAGAAAACTTTCAAGCAGCCTACTCAAGAGATCTATTATCTACCCACGCCTCAATGCCCAAAATCAAATACTGGATCCGGTGGTTCGGGCACTAGCCAAGAACTTGGGAAACCTATGTCTGCCACTGACTTCCTGTGTGACTTTGGGCAAGTCACGCAGAGCTTGTCTACATGAACAATTAGACCACAGCAAGCTGGGGATGTGAATCTATCCTGCATTTAGGGTACTAGATGAGAGGAAGAAAATAGCGGGACACATGGGGGTGGGTGGTCTGCTGGTGGAGCAAAAAAAAGCAAAAAAAATCCCAGTGCTGCCGGCAGAGTGAAATATCGGACAAACTGCATCCTAACGAAAGATTGGTCGGGACGGTCATGATTTTATCGGGACGTCTGGTCACCCTACCTGCACTAGCCTGTTGCCGTCTAACTGTCCATGTGCATCCTGCTGACGTGCATTAGCACTTCGTTTGAGCACTCTGATCTAGTCCTCTTTGAAACAGGCCTAGCTCAAAACACAGTAATGAACCGTTAATGCACATCAGCAGGATGCCCAAGGATCGTTAATGGGGTACATTCACACTCTAACTTCCCATAGTCCAATTTTATGTGGGCAAGCCCTTAGTCCCTCTGAGCTCCACATAAAATTGGGGATATAGCACCACCCTACCTGACAGAAGCTTTGTGAGGACAAATGTGTTGAAGATTGCAAAATGCTCAGATTATATGGTGAGGGGCTATATAAGTATATAAGACAGAATTCTCACTCAGGACTTCTGACTTGGAAACCACATGTCTCTATTAGCTAAACTAAAGAAACAACTTCACCTCAAAAGCCAATAGAAGACATACAAGTGAACTAGCATATCAAATTACAGCAGAGGACAGCTGTATATATAAAAACTAGCTATCAGAGAAGAGCTGACACATGGGTAGGCCCAGTCCCATGCTTCATTCCAATAGAACACTCCTGTATTCCATTTAAGTGGGGGGATGCTGTCCAACATTTTCAAGGGTGGCTAGTGATTTTGTGTGCCTCCGTTTTGGTGTGCCCAATGTGAGGCATCTTAAAGGAGTCTGATTTTCAGGGAATGAGTGCTTGGCATTTTTTGAAAATCAGATCCCTTTAAGGCAGGGGTGGGCAAACTATGGCCCACAAGCTCCTGCTGAGGAGCGGGGTCTGGGGCTTGCCCTGCTCTGGTACTCCAGCCAGGGCACTACGTCGGGGGCCGCACCAGGCGGCTCCTGGAAGCCATGGCATGGCCCTGCTCTAGCTCTTAAGGACTCCAATGGGAGCTGCAGGGGCGGTGCCTGCGGATGGGGCAACATGCAGTGCCACCTGGCTGAGCCTCTGCATAGGAGCCAGAGAAGGGACATGCCACTGTTTCCATGAGCCGCTTGAGGTAAGCGCCGCTCGGAGCCTGCACCCTTGAGCCTCTCCCCACACCCCAACTCCCCTGCCCCAGCCCTGATCGCACGCTCCAAATTCCTTGATCCCAGCCTGGATCACCCTCCTGCACCCCAAACTTCTCATCTCCAGCCCCAGTCCAGAGCCCGCACCTCCAGCCGGAACCTGTTCCCCTTCCCACACCCCTGCCTCAGCCCTGATCCTCCTCCTGCTCTCCGAACCCCTCATTCTCAGCCCAGAGCACCCTCCAACCCCAAACTCCTCATCCCTAGCCTCACCCCGGAGCCTGCACCCCCAGCCAGAGCCCTCATCCCCACCCGCACTCAACTCCAATTTTGTGAGCATTCATGGCCTGCCATACAATTTCTATTCCCTGATCTGACCCTCAGACCAAAAAATTTGCCCACTCCTGCTTTAAGGGGTCTCAAGTTGGGCATCCAAAAAGCCGGCATCCAGAATCACCAGTTGCTTTTGGAAATCTTGGGACAATGTAGATTTAGTCTGGCTCATGAAAAATTTTCTGCCTGAAGTGCCTAACACCTTAGCTAGCCAAGGCCAAAAGTCAGGTTGCTAGAGCCCCAAGTAGTCATTCTTAGCTCCACAGCTCAAGCAGCAAGTGAAATTTGCAGTTACAAAGGGAGGCTAGACCTCAAGCACGTTGGAAAATTTACAGCTGAATTTCTATTAATTCCTCATTTTCTATTTTCCCAGGTGTCAGCCATAATTCAGTTGCAATAGGTTTTGTGTACTTGTATTATGAATGTGCTAGGCACCGTTTACAACTCAACAACAGTAACAGCTACTTGGATTTATATAACATTTTAGCACATCTAGTGCTTCAAAGAGCTTAACAAAAGGAGATAACTCCCTGGGATGGCAAGCTAACCTATCTATTACAAAATAAATAAATCAGTTTTAAGTTCAGACTTCAAAAGGGAAGCAGTAGATGTCCTACTAAAATCTCTGTGGGCAGGGAATTCCACAGAGCAGGAACATAATGGCTAAAAGAGCAACCTCCCAACGTGACATCACGGTCCTTTCCCAGTACGGATTAATGAACAGCGGGAATGGAAATGTTAATCATTAAGAAAAGGTTAAAATGTTCTTACTATGCGTGAACGATGCATAAAAGGATACAACGACTGTTAAGAAAACACCAAATCAGCACAGAGATCTTTTGCAAACTAAATTTCAACTGGGAATATATTAAGAATGAGAAACAGCAACAGAAAAGGAAACCTCAGAGTAAAAAGTCAATGAAAAAACAGCAAGTGAAAATCAGTTGGAACTGTGGCATCAGGGCACCTTGCACTTTGCAAATTAAAGCACCATTCTGGCCCCAAAGCCAGTCATTTAGGGATTGGAAACTAATACAGTGAAACTTCTGGACATGCCAAACCCAATAAATACTGTCTGAAAAATCTGATATTTTCTATATAAAAAGTCTATGTCAAAGAAATGATATTGCATTAATGTCCCCAGATATGCATTTTAATGTATGGTAAGTAACATAGGTCCAGATTGTCAATTCATGCCATTATACGTGCATTTATTATGATTGCACACCCAATCATGCCAAATGCTCACACAAATAACCCGCTGCACATTTGACTGCCCACCTGCATGTGCAATGACCATGATTTCATCATCACACTCAGTGAATGCACATGCAAAATTGGGTCAAAGATGCAGATACAATTTTGGACATGCATTTGCATGCATCAATTACTGAAAATCTGTCCGTCATCCCGCTGTGACTCAGCTGTACATTTTAAGTATACTGATTGAAATTTAGTAAGGTAACTGCTAAATTTGTAAAGGGAAAAATCCTGTCCCCTCCATGAGCTTCTTAGGCCTCAGTGCAAAAGAACCAATGTGATTCCTCTGCCTGGGTCAGGGCAGGATTTAGGATGCTGGTGGTCCACCCTCCTGTGTGTAACAGAAAGGTGCTCTGTGGGGGCTCCCTCTTGTCATAGAAGATATGGAGATTAAGAGGGTGAAAGCCAGGGTCAGTGAATCCACAACTATGCAGGTGTACCAGGCAATCTCCGCATCCTTGATGGAGGGACACAGCAGCAACCGTGGCCCTGAGGCTGCAGAAGCAACTGTGGAGTCTGTCTCCTGCCAGTCCACACTTGGGAAAGATATTTCCAACTCCAGTGCCCATGGAACACGTCCCTCTTGTTCCATTGGGTTCGGTGCTGGGACCGAGACTTGGCCCTCAATAAATATGTGACAGTCATATGTTACAGTCCCCTTGACATCCCTTCCTGCCTCAAACTTATCTCCTATTTGAGATCATGAAAACTTTCTTACGTTTCTGGCCAAGTACAACGAGAACAATATCAAGAACTTAAGGCTCATCCTTTTTAGTCAGCACCTGAGTGTGGCTGACCAGCAGTCTCTCCTCAGAGGTGTCTGCTTCGGATAGGCCAGAGAGGTCTAAGTTCCTTCAATAAAATATATTCAAAAGCAAAGAGAAGATCAAATCAAGCAGTACAAATAACCCCACAGAACCCTAGGCCTCAGCCTGCACCTAGACCCACCTCAGAAGGCCAAGACCCTTTTAGCCACAGGAGAGAAAACAAAAGTGTCATATCTTTAAAAATCTTGTGTTTCAGTTGCCCACCTCTCAAGGATTCTGCATGTCAACATTTCAGCCTATCCAAGCTCCAGTCCCCTGATGCCAGCAAATCACTTGGTCCCTCCTCTTGGCTCTGCAGGGCTGTCAGTTATACTCGCAAGATGCTCGGCTGTTGCCAGTATCCATGTACTCATTACCATATTAACCAGGAAGGAACCCTTGTTTTGTGCATCTTGATAAAAAGCTTGTAGTGGGACAAATGCATTAAGCTTTGTCCCCTTTCTTGATAAAATAGTCAGTTATAGACCATATTTATTGGGGGACTCCCTAGGACTGCAGTTATCTTCTCAGTTTTCCTCTACTGACTGCTAAACATTTTTAGAGCCTTTTTCATCAACAATTCCTAGGCGCATAAAGCCTAATCAAAATAAAGTTTGTTGGTATTAAAGGGGCCTCTTGGTGTGTGTGTGGGGGCAAAGCAGAGAATATGTATATCTTTGAAGTGTTAGTGGAAGGGGCATCCCCTCCTCAGTTCCAGTCTTCATTGTACAGTAATGATATTTCCCCATTGCTCAGTAATACCATCCTGTGTCAAATATGATTCATATAAATGAAAGCATCTAATGAATAGCAGACAGTTTTTAGCCTCAACATCTGCGCATAGCAAACATTTAGACACTAATTTTTTACTTGTGTACATAATTTACTATAAATTAACTCTCAATGAAAATATTTTGAATAGCTAGCTAGTATTTAACATACACAAAGGGAGTGTTCTCTATAAATTACCATTCTATTCCTCGTTCTGCCACTGACTTGTGTGACCCTAAATAAGCCATGTAACACATCTGAACCTCGGTTTACCCAAAGACTGAATGGGAATAATAGTTCTTTGGACAGTGCTTTGAGAAATATGAATGAAAATGTTTATTATATAAATGCAAGTAAACAAGAATAAATACTAATATAAAATATAAAGATTAACCTAATAATCTCACTCCTCTTTAGCATTCCTCAGGTGGGTTTGTAAGGATTATTGAATCATAGAATCATAGACTTTAAGGTCAGAAGGGACCATTATGATCATCTAGTCTGACCTCCTGCACAATGCAGGCTACAGAATCTCACCCACTCACTCCTGTATCAAACCTGTGTCTGAGCCACTGAAGTTCTCAAATCATGGTTTAAAGACTTTAAGGTGCAGAGAATCTTCCAGCAAGTGACCCGTGCCCCACAATGCAGAGGAAAGCGAAACCCCCCCAAGGCCTCTGCCAATCTGCCCTGGAGGAAAATTCCTTCCTGACCTCAAATATGCTGATCAGTTAAACCCTGAGCATGTGGGCAAGACTCACGAGCCAGACACCCAGGAAAGATTTCTCTGTAGTAACTCAGATCCCACCCCATCTAACATTCCATCACAAGCCATTGGGCATATTTACCGCTAATAGTCAAAGACCAGCCTCATTATACCATCCCCTCCATAAGCTTATCAAGCTTAGTTTTGAAGCCAGATATGTCTTTTGCCCCTATTACTTCCCTTGGAAGGCTGTTCCAGAACTTCATTCCTCTGATGGTTAGAAACCTTCGTCTAATTTCAAGTTTAAACTTCCTGATGGCCAGTTTATATCCATTTGTTCTTGTGTCCACATTGGTACTGAGCTTAAATAATTCCTCTCCCTCCCTGGTATTTATTCCTCTGATATATTTGTAGAGAGAAAACATATCTCCCTTCAGCCTTCTTTTGATTAGGCTAAACAAGCAAAGCTCTTTGAGTCTCCTTTCATAAGACAGGTTTTCCATTCCTCGGATCATCCTAGTAGCCCTTCTCTGTACCTTTTCCAGTTTGAATTCATCCTTCTTTAACATGGGAGATCAGAACTGCACACAGTATTCCAGATGAGGTCTCATCAGTGCCTTGTATAATAGTACTAACATCTCTTTATCTCTCCTGGAAACACCTTGCCTGATGCATCCCAAGACCGCATTAGCTTTTTTCACGGCCATATCACATTGGCGGCTCATAGTCATCCTGTGATCAACCAATACTCCAAGGTCCTTCTCCTCCTCTGTTACTGTTAATGTTCGAGAAGTTTATAGCATTACCAAAAACACATGAGGAATCAATGCATAAACTGCATCACACCCATATTTCACATTTTTAACTGTGGAACAAGTGCAGTATGGGTAATAAATCAAGTGATCCTAGAGATATTTTTGTCCATGGTACATTATCCTGTAAAATACTCCAAACATTCTCATTGCTGCACATTAGCAGTTTTAGAAAAATTACATCAGTTTATGAGAAAGCTTACCATTTCTAGTAGAAAGGTATAAATTAAAAAGAGTGATGTTACCTATCTGGATTTGCACATTGTGCATTTACAGCTATACCTGTTTCCTTAGCTGAGATTACACAATGAACCAAATATCTTCTTTTTCAGTCTTGACTGTTAATATCCACCCTTATGGACATTATCAGTTGCAAGCCTCTATTTAGGAAGGACATAATGAGAAGTCTGTGAATAGTCCTCTTTCGAGCTGACACTAGCGTCACATTAATGAATGTCCAAAAAGAGGACATGACCTCTAGGATATGAACAGGTCATAAGGACTCAGCTATCAAATGGGTTCCCAACCACCAGACTGGCAATTCAGAATTCCACCCTCCCCTCAATGTGCTGCAAGGATGCTGTTGAAACCTGCTGATCTATTTCCCCCCTTTATTAAAAATGAATTCCATTTAGAGTATCTACTGCAGAAAGCAGTACTACAATATGGTTCAAAGAAACAAAACAATTTCACTACTCATGCACTCTTATTCATAATATCACATCAAACTGCTGAAGTAGTACCATATGGCACTTGAGCACCAAGCCAGAACAAGTTGTTCAGCTTGTTATAATCTGGAAAGCTGCAGGAAACTTAAATAATCTTTCTATGAAGTGGAAGATCTTTGGCTTTAATATAACTCAATGAAAATGGTTTCTGCATTTGCCTCCTATTATTCCCCATGTTTTCTCTGATTCACATTCCATTTTCTAGCTCTTGCCATCAGTACAAGTGGATGCTAGTAGCAACGGGGTTGAAAGGCTGCTAAAAGCATCTTGTCCATAGGAGCTGCTTGATCTTTCATCAGCAAACTGAGAGGAATAAGTATCTTCCCCAATCACATTCATATATATCTGAATAAAAGAATTAAAGGGGCATTGTCAAGTCGCACATTTCAACATCCCTTAGAAGCAATTTGTTCACTTGTAAAGCATGTGCCCCAAAGTCATGGACTGCTGAGACATTTTAATGTGATATGCTCAGCCATTAAGACTGAGAAAGAAAGTCTTTAAGGCCCCTACTGAGGTGTTGCCAGCTTTCATATTTTGCCCCAAGTCAGGTGAATATGTGAGAATCTCAGCCTTTTCTTGTTAAAATAAGTAAGTTTCTAGCCTTTGTGGCAGAAGAGAAAAGAGGAAAAATTATTTTTAAGCAAATCTCATGATTTTGGTGAGGGGTCTGACTCATGTTTTTGAATTACTGGGGTTGGCAGGATTGATACCTTCCCATTCCAGGGAGGAGATTGAGAGAATTTGACATACATTAGTGGGGAAGTTGTCCTATACATACAGGTAACAAGAATGGAAGTTTGGAGATGGAAATGGGTAAGAATACTAAATGTGGGAAGAAGACAGGAGCCACTCCTAGAATGACCATAGGGAATAGGAGGACGACAGGGGTAGGGGTAAGAACAGAGGGGGGCAAAGGTGTAGGCAGAAGCAGAGTTATGGGAGAGATTAATGTGAAAGAACACTGCAGAAGTGAGTGGGTCAGAATGACTGGAGAGAATTATTATTTTAGCAGCTGCATGTTTAATCAATTGAAGAGAGATTAGCACTGAGCCAGATATTCCAGCAAGGTTTTCTAATCTTTGCTGGCACATACATTCAAGCCTTGTTTATGCATCCAAATAGGATCCTGAATTCATTTTCAAAGGCCCATCTTGAACGCCCGGATAAACTGGAGAACAGTATTGTATAACCATTTCCTTGGGGAAAAAAATATTGTGACCTAACTTGGGCCAACCCTGTTCAGCAAAATCACATTACCGGAAACCATCTTCAAGAATGGTTCTTTAAACCTGATTCAGATCATAGCTCATTTTGTAGTGTAACTAGAGCCAAAGGGACATATTCTGTCCTCAGTAAGGGGATAACTTTCCATTGACTTCAACAGGCATTAGATCAGGCCCCAAATAGTTTTGTACAAAGACTGACTTCTACAAACTCTCCCTGCAATCCTCCAAATATATATGATTTCTCCTGCATTTTAAAAATAACATGAATAAAAAGGAACTAATCCAGGAAATTTATCTCAGGAATGAGTGGAAAAGAGCCCTCATGCATGAGACGAAGAGAGAAATTGTTATGCCTGTAGTTTTGATGGAGGCAAGGGAGAGCTCTTGAAACAACTAGGACATATGGAGACAGCCTAAAATAAATAAATAAAATCAGTCCCACTCCCTGGATGAAACAATTGAAGTGAAAATAGATATTTTCCCAGTGATGCATGCACATTAACAGTGAACAAAAGGAAAGCTGCAGCTATACACATCACTGTCACGTAGATACTAAGTTACAGAGGGGACGAGGAGTGGTGGAAAATCAATGTAAAATCCCTTGCTGGAGAAAAGATGGAAACTGGTGTCAGTGGGACAAGAGAGCCACAAGCTTTTTGTTTAAAGTAGCAAGCAATGGTTTTGCAACTGCATGAAGTTCTGCTCATCCCACAAGATGCTTAGCTTGGGAGCACTGACAGCACTGTCTTGCCTTCAGCTGTGGCTGTTTGAAGTGATCATAACTGTACTGACATTCTTGCATTCCCCCTACTCCTCCCATGCTCTATGAACTTGCCACTTGGCAGGTTTTACATACTGATTTTGCTCTCTGTGTCACGGCCAAAGGGATCGGGGCAGCAAAGGAAACCAATGTGCGGATACCGCGTGGCGTTTTCTTGTTTGCGGCTGTTATTATTTTTGAGAGGTTTGTGTTTGACTCCTTCTCCTTTCATATTCAATGTTCCAGGATGGATTGGGAGAACAGACACTAGCTCCATGACAAACGGTAGGGAAGTATCCTCAGGAAATATGATCCAGAGTGCCGGGGAGAGAGCCTTTACACTGGGATTCTCTCCTGCTTTGTGGCTGGATGTGGTATATTTTCATTTAGGCAAAAAAAAAAAAAGACCTTTTGAAATTTTAAAATCTGACAACAAAAATATCAAGAAAAGCTGGTCCTGGATTTCATTTTAAATGCTAAGGGCCAATTCCCTCTCCTCTCACATAAGGAGAGCAGGTGGGAAAGACGACCCGAAGCCACACAGGGCTGGACCTTTCAAAGTATTTAAGTGTCTAACGGGATTTTGAACAGCATCCACTAGTCATCTACCTGTACCTTTAGATGGGTAAATGCCTTTAAAACTCTAGCCCAGAGATGATAAGGAAACCTGTGCTGGCTAAAGATCAGCACTGTGCAATGTCCCTTTCCCCATGCTGTTCTGTCTAGCTAAGGTTCGGATGTGGTCTCCATTACCATAGTATCTAGGCTCCTCACAATCTTTTATGTATTTATCCTCCCAACACCCCTGTGAGGGAGGACAGTGTTACTAGCCTCATTAAAAAAAACGAGAACTTGTGGCACCTTAGAGACTAACAGATTTATTTGGGCATAAGCTTTTGTGGGCTAAAACCCACTTCATTGGATGCATGCAGTGGAAAATACAGTAGGAAGATATATATACACGGAGAACGTGAAAAAACAGGTATTCCCATACCAACTCTAACAAGGCTAATCAATTCAGGTGGGCTCCTATTAGCAGGAGAAAAAAAAACTTTTGTAATGATGATCAGGATGGCTCACTTCAAATAGTTGACAAGAAGGTGTGAGTAGTGGTAGAGGGAAGAAATTAGCATGGGGAAATAGTTTTTACTTTGTGTAATGACCCATCCGCTCCCAGGCTTTATTCAAGCCTACTTCAATGGTGTCCAATTGGCAAATTAATTCCAGTTCTGCAGTTTCTCATTGGAATCTGCTTTTGAAGTTTTTTTTGTTGGAGAATTGCGACTTTTAGGTCTGTAACTAAGTGACCAGGGACGTTGAAGTGTTCTCCGACTGGTTTTTGAATGTTATAATTCTTGATGTCTGATTTGTGTCCATTTATTCTTTTGCACAGAGACTGTCTGGTCTGGCCAACGTACATGGCAGAGCGGCACTGCTGGCACACATCACATTGGTAGATGTGCAGGTGAATGAGCCTCTGATGGTGTGACTGATGTGATTAGGTCTTATGATGATGTCCCTTGAATAGATATGTGGACAAAGTTGGCAACGGGCTTTGTTGCAAGGATAGGTTCCTGGGTTAGTTTTTTTGTTGTGTGGTGTGTGGTTGCTGGTGAGTATTTGCTAAGGTTGGGAGAACGAGGACTGGCCTGTCTCCCAAGATCTGTGAGAGTGAGGGATCGTCCTTCAGGATAGGTTGCAGATCCTTGATGATGTGCTGGAGAGGTTTTAGTTGGGGGCTGAAGGTGACGGCTAGTGGTGTTCTGTTACTTTCTTTGTTGGGCCTGTCCTGGAGTGTTACAGATGGGAAACTGAGACACAAAGAAGCTAAGTGTATTGCCCAAGGTAGCACACAGGAAATCTGTGGCACAACAGGGATAATCCATGTCTCTCATGCCTCAGGTTAATGGGCTAACCATGGGTCCATCCTTCTTCCCACATGTCCCATCTTGTCCCCAACTCCTCCATTCATGGTTTCTTCAAGATAATGAATAGCTTCAAGAAGATGAAATGATTTTTATTTAGACAGAGAGGAGAAATGGGACAGCAGAAGTAAGTGTTTTACAGTGGCTGTTCTGAGGTGTCTGGGTATAGGTTTTCCCATGACATAACCTCAAGCTAGTATTATGAGCAATCCGTATAACTAAATGGTTGACCTGAATAGCCTCCATACTGGGAGTCTTCACTAGGCCAGTTTACCAGGATCAGAAATTCAGTCATTATAGCATTTGTGGATATTTTAAATAATCTGTCAAAGTCTCTTATCTCAGGGAAAAAAAATTTGAAATAAAAAATCTGTTGTGTGCAATTAACAGCTCCCTTTGATGAATCCATTCCAGCATTACCACCTTTACGAGAACAGTTTGCTGCCTGAGAAATGATTTGAAGTTGCCAGCACAGACAGAACTTCAGTGAAGGATCACAGTGGAGAAGAAGAGGAATTGTAAGTGAGAACACTCATTAACCTGGTCCAGAAAACACACTCAGATCTTGATTAACTCCTTGGGATCCTAAAGTGTATTTGTGCCAGGAAAATAAAGTTTCCATGACTTTAGTTTCAATATTATACCATTCAGCATTTGTTCTTTTCCCTCATCAACATCCTCTGTGCTCTGTACTTATGAATACCCACTATCCAATTAATTCCCCCATTAAGCTGCACACCTGCAGTGACTTTTTCCTCACACCACTGCATAGTAACTACATAATTACCTGACATTATTATAATGCTAGAATACAAGGGTGTGATCCAAAGAGGGTGACCAGATGTCCCTGTTTTATAGGGACAGTCCCAATATTTGGGGCTTTGTCTTATACAGGCTCCTAATACCCCCGTACTCCCATCCCAATTTTTCAAACTTGCTGTCTAGTCACCCTAGACCCAAAGCTGAAACTGATGGGAGCTCATCAGCTTTGGATCAGGTCCTAAAGGCTCAGCATATACACAGTGAAGTGAAACAAGATCAGGAAACAAGATTCAGGAAAAAGATCTTGGAGTCATCGTGGATAGTTCTCTGAAGATGTCCACGCAGTGCGCAGAGGTGGTCAAAAAAGCAAACAGGATGTTAGGAATCATTAAAAAGGGGATAGAGAATAAGACTGAGAATATATTATTGCCCTTATATAAATCCATGGTACGCCCACATCTCGAATACTGTGTACAGATGTGGTCTCCTCACCTCAAAAAAGATATTCTAGCACTAGAAAAGGTTCAGAAAAGGGCAACTAAAATGATTAGGGGTTTGGAGAGGGTCCCATATGAGGAAAGATTAAAGAGGCTAGGACTCTTCAGCTTGGAAAAGAGGAGACTAAGGGGGGATATGATAGAGGTATATAAAATCATGAGTGATGTGGAGAAAGTGGATAAGGAAAAGTTATTTACTTATTCCCATAATACAAGAACTAGTGGTCACCAAATGAAATTAATAGGCAGCAGGTTTAAAACAAATAAAAGGAAGTTCTTCTTCACGCAGCGCACAGTCAACTTGTGGAACTCCTTACCTGAGGAGGTTGTGAAGGCTAGGACTATAACAGCGTTTAAAAGAGAACTGGATAAATTCATGGTGGTTAAGTCCATAAATGGCTATTAGCCAGGATGGGTAAGGAATGGTGTCCCTAGCCTCTGTTTGTCAGAGGATGGAGATGGATGGCAGGAGAGAGATCACTTAATCATTGCCTGTTAGGTCCACTCCCTCTGGGGCACCTGGCATTGGCCACTGTCGGTAGACAGGATACTGGGCTAGATGGACCTTTGGTCTGACCCGGTATGGCCGTTCTTATTTCTTATGTTAAACAGTACTTATTCTTTTAATCAGCTAGGATAAGGATGGACTAAGACACCAGCAGAAATACTGAACGCTTATTTGGAGAGAACAAGGCAGCAGTGAAAACAAGAGAGATGGTGGGAGAATTATGAGTGTTATATGATATAATACCACATTAGATGAGTTAAATTTGAGCCTATATATTGCCTGATCTGACTTGGCTTTGAAGGCAGAATCATATGCTTAGAAATGGTGTAATATTGATAACCTGGCTTGCCTTTACATTTTAGTCTTGAATTTCACTTGAAAAGTAGGATACTAGAGGCTCAAAAGCAGTGTGACTCCTTCTCTAATTGCTGATTAATCAAGAGCTAAGTTTGCTTAAATAAAGAATCATGGGGAGAAGGAGGAAGTCTCATTAGGAACAAGAGGTAAAAAAGGGGGTGCCTTTTAACAAGTGGATGGCTAGAGAAGGAGAAGGAAGTGGCTGATTTCCTAATAGCATGCTATCTCCTAATGTTAAATTTTGAATTCATGTCTAATCAAAAAGTGATAAGAAAATATTCTCTCTAATGCTTGCGGATTCTGTATGAAATGCAATTCAAAGGGAATAATGGAGAAATTATTTCCCTTTAATAACTTCAGAAATATATATAGTGTCATTCTGTCCCCTGCATGCTCCAAAGGCCCAGCAGCTGTTTCATAAATTCCAAATTGCCTTTTTCTTTAATGTACAGAAAACTGCACCATAAACATAATGCTGGGTGCAAAATATTTGGTAAACCTAGACAGTTGTTGTAACGTTTGCTCTGATGTTTAAGTTCCTCTCTAATGGGAGCTTTTCTGCAAAAACAGATGCTACTCAATAGCGCTTTTTGCCATCAAGCTGAATCTGAATGTTTTCTTGCAATATTTTTTCACAGACACATTAGAATATATTTTCCATCACTGAAAGAAAACTGGCACCTTACTTCTCAATTCTTTGCTGTCAAATGCATAAATAACTATTATAGCCTGCAGTAAATGATTTATGTTCTGATGATGTCTGATTTTTCTACCCTGGAAATGATTTTTTTTGTTAGACACTGGGGAGTGCTATTACCAATAAGTAAATTGTATCATCATTTCCCTGTAAATCACCAGGCTTCAAATGTAAGATAACTGAACAGATTTTTTCCCAACTACAGGAACTTCCAAATAGGATTGTATGGGGACATGTGGCTGAAGCAAATATTTTGTCCATCTACTTTACCACAGTTTCTCTTAAGTTCTTGTACTCACTCATCTACGAGCTCTTCCACCAATAAAGTTCTGAGAATGATGGTCAATTCTGGATAGGCAATGATGTAGCCAGAAGTACTGGCTTTTACCTGCTAAACTTGCAGGAGTGACTTGCAAATATAGCAACCAGATCATATTCTTGCAGGTACAACCCTAAATATTCACAGATAAGTCCCATTCTGAGGATGGACATCCAGGCGAGCTGCATTTTTAGCTCTCAGACTACTGTGACTGTAAATGCCAAATGAAGATCCTTTCGGTTTTGTATGAGCGAGAAGATTGTGCCACCTGACTCAAATCGAGTAGTACCTTATTTTGTGAGTGGCTCATTGGAACTACTAAGAGAATAAGAAACTATTCCCTGTGGGTAAGAGGCATAATCTTGTCTTCCAGTCAAATCTTTTCAGAGATGCAATGCCTGGCTGTGTTTCTCAGGGACAAACAATGAAACCATTTCTTGCATTTCTTTCTGCTTTATTATATTTAATCACCCCACACATTCTGAAAATAAAATTAGCTTCTTTGTTTAAATAAATGTTACAGCTCATGAAGTCTTGAAGCCCAAATCATACAAATAAGTCAATTGCAAAAAAGCCTGAAAGGATTATGGAACTGAATGCAGACGCAAATGCATCTTAAGGCCATTTAATGTTTTGATTTTAAAAAATGGATATCAAGACTAAAAAACAGATTCCCTTTTATAGACAGTTAAAGAAGCACGGGATTGGAGGAGGTGGGCTATACCTGACATAGCTGAGACTGAACCCCAACATTCTTAAAGGGCAGGCTCACCCTGTGACAGTATTACAAGAATCTCCAGACATGGAGATTCCATCGACATGCTGCTAAACATACACAAATCAAGCACAAGCTTCTATAGGTTAATGGCAACATTCTAATCTTAGCTTTTTGTAACTTTATGGGCATAAATCACAGTCTTAGGGCCAAATTTTCATTGCCGGCTTCTGATTTTGTGTGTCCACTTTTGGAAATGAAACTAAAAGCACTCGCTAAAGTGGGTGCATGTTTACACTGTGTATGGAAACATCCCTTTGCATGTGCAAATTTGGCAACATGGTCCCTAAATCCTTGAAATCCATGGGCAAGTTATTTTGTGCACAACACAGAATGTGTTTGTGAAGAGCTCAATCCTGCCATAGTGTTGACCACATTGGCTCGATTGAGGAAAGCATTTAACACATGGTTAACTTTCAGCCCTGGAGTTGTCCTGAAGGAGTCAATGGGACTTCGTAAGGGATGAAAGTTAAGAAGGTATTTTAAAGCTTTACTGACTCATGACCAGCCTGATTAGTACTGTGCAGGATCAAGCCCCAGTTGCCTTGAGGTTGGCCACAAATGTGTCCCTTAATATAATGCAGAGTGTGCATATAAAGTATCTCAACTGAACAACATGACCAAATACCAAATTTAATAAAAAATGTGATCAGCTGCTCCACAGGGACTTTCACCAAGAACAACTGCAAAGAGAGGGAGGGCTTGTCTACACTTAAAATGCTGCCGTGGACAGTTGCAACACTGTAACACCTGTGAAGATAACATCTACCGAGAGGTGGAGCTACATCATTGGGAGAAGCCTTCCCATTGAGATAGCACTGTCTACACCAGGGGGTAGGATTTTCCACACCCCTGAGTGACATAGTTATACCTACAAAAGTTCCTAGTGTAGACTAAGGCAGAGTTGTTAATCAAACCATGGCAAATGTTAGACAGCCACACTTCAGTGGCCCACCATGTAACCACTTGGCTTACAAACCTCAACCAGCTTGCATTAGGAAAGGCTATAAAAGGATTTATACCTTCACAACAGAAAATCTCAAATGCTAAAAATAAAACAATTAACTCCAGTAGCGAAGGCTTAAAATTAACCCAAGAATAAGTTCTTTGAATCCTAAAAGCTGACATCTGAAATTCCAAGGTGCTGGATTTAACTTGTCAGCATACAGATTAGAAAGAAGAAACAGATGTAATAGAAAAAAGGTGGGTGGTCTTTTCTGCTCTCCCTAAGCTATACAGACACAAACCAGCACATTTCAGAAACAGTCTTGACGGCGAGGTTATAACTGCACCGTCTTTCAGATTCCACCGTTTCTTTAAGAATCCATTTCAAGTCAGCAAAGAAATCTAATACCACAGCAACCTGCCACCAAAGTGGGTGAGGGGTGTTAAGAAATGAATTATTCCAACAAAGGGACAGATTGAGAGTTCTTTGCCTCATCTTGTGTCTCAGCCTTTTTATTTATTTATTATTTGGCAACACATCAGCAAAACAAAATCCTTGTCTTATCGAATTAACCTACCCTCCCTCTATACACTTCGACTTTATACATTTTGAATAGCTTTTATGAGCAGTGCACATTAGCATGGACTATGCCTTCCTTTCTTTGTCTCTATACATAATGACAGCTGTACTGAATGATGATTAGACTTATCTCGCTTTCTTAAAAGGATGGGGAATATAATGATATGTTGCAATATGTACTATGGACTACTACATCCAACTGCTTCTCAGAGAGATTGACAAACTCTTTACAATATGCCTGATATGATTTTCTTGAGGGAGGGGTATTTATCTTTCAGCTCTTCCCACTTTTCCTTTTTTCAGGGTGAGCTCATCTGGAACTGAATCTACCAGGCAGGGTGTGAGTGTATGAATCAGTTCAGAATAATCAAGGAATGGGCACTGGGGACTTAGTCATTGATCATGCTGGATAGTCAGCTTTGACCTCTCAGTGAAAGCCACCTTTCTGCATTAGAGGAGCAGATAGATAGATCTAGCAGTCAGCTTCAAAACAGAATGAGATAAATAACTGGATATACCAATTATAAACCCAGAATATAGGGTTGCTCTTATCCAAAGTTCTCAGAGTGCTGAACAATAAACAAACTCATCCTGAGACGGATGTGATCTAGGAAGCTGAGCATACAACTGGGAGCCAATACTCAGAGAGTTCTCACCACAGCCTTGACAATAAATGTTCTGTGGCCTTGAGCAAATCATTCAATCTTTCTGCCTCAGTTTCCTCATCTACAAAACAAGGATGATAATTGTTATTTATGGACGCAGGTTGGGAAGATCAGCCCCTGGAGTGGAACCCTGCCCCTCCCATCCAATGAAACAGACAAAAAAGTGATAGAAGGGTGATAATTTTCAGCCAGCAAGAGTGCACAGGGTGGGGATGGCATACCGGTCTATACCCCACAATCGCAGTTTTGCTGAGGATCATTAGGGGGGTATAAAGCACTTTGTAAATGAAGCCCAAATTTTCAGTGCCCTGCCCCTTTCCCGCAGGGCATTATTTGTACTTGCAACATTCAGGCCCATAGTTTGCCTTGGCAATGACTTTCAGGCACATATATTAGCCCTTGCATGGCCTATTACTGGATTTATAGCAACAAGTTGGTTGTTAGTCATGCAAATGGATGTATATGTGCCCACAAGTCATTTGCAGACACAAAAATTATGTAGGTTAAATTTTGTAGGGACACTAATGTAAGCTCTCTTGGGCAATGACTGTCCTCTTTCCCAATTTGTCTGTACAGTGCCTAGCACATTGGAGCCCTGAGCTGAGAGCAGGGTTCCTAGATGCTACCTTAATATTAATAATAATAGGAAAAATGAAATTCTGCAATAATACATAGTCAGATTTGGAACCTCACCTCATTTATCTTTTCCCCAGACTGAACTTTGATCCACAAATATATAAGATATTGCATGTATTTCTCCTTGAAGATATTATTCCATTCTGCAATTATGGAAAATTCAGTGCCCCAGAAAGATTTAGTGTGTAGGTTTCTGCCAGAAGACTTGTGTCAGTGGAAAAGCATTTGTGCTCTTGGGAATCAAACTGAGAGTCACCCATTTGTGGCAGGTGTTTTAAGCACTCAGCCTAACAACTCACCCCCGCATGGCACTACAGCAATTCAATGACTAAATTAAATCTCTGAATATTAAATTAATGATGGAAATCTGAAATATTAATATATTCTAATTGAATATTCTCCAATAAATTATCTAGGCATTCTCAGCAATTTGATTTTACTTTCATTTCTTAAGGAACTTTCAGCTGCATAAATACAGCTATTAAAGCAATTCAAAAAAGGAACATTCTCTGCTCAGACAAGAGAATTCTAAACACAAAGGGTCTAAAAATTTCTTTCATATGATTGATTAAATCATAGAGCCCAAGACAGCTGAATCATTAAATGACTGCTTTTTTCCAGTCCTTCTGGCATTAGCAAGGACAATATAAATTCCCCAAAGGTCTGAATACAAGGAAATACAATATGTATAATTACAGTATAGGCTTGAATGCTATTGTAAGAAAACTTCAAATGGAGCATTTATGCTGTAGTTGCACTTTTCAATAGCTACTGCTGCGGGTGTGTACATGTAATGCCCGCCCGAAAACTGGGCTTCTGCTTTCTTCAGCCCAGATTCTAATTCCCAAAGTGGTGTAAATTGGTATAGCTCCATCAATTTAAATGGAACTATGCTGCTTTGCATCAGCTGAGGATCCGGCCTCATACTTCTATGAAATGACGGGAAATGTAAAATGACATCTAGTCTTTTTACTCTGGGGAGAAAGCAAATGGGAGGAACATATTGTAGTTTTATGAATATATATTATGGTGCATATTTAGGAACCTACTTTTTTCTGTCTTTTTTGTTTTTTTTATGAGGAGTTTTGAATGGACATGTCAAAAGGAGAGCAGTATGTTGAATTATTTTTCTCTCTTCATTCAGTCAGGGTACTGCCGGTGCTATTCTGGTAACAAAACATGCATGGTACAATCCCACACGATAGCTTGGGGCTACGGCTGCCTGTGCTTAACAAAACTGAAATCCTGCTGCTATTAATATTTTTCTGTATAGACTTTGGGCTGGATGGGGCCAGAAAGGCAGAGCCCTGAGCAACAGACAGCCAGCCTCTGCATTGCCACTACAACACTGGCAGGAGAGACATTGCAGCACAGGAAGATGCCTGCTGGAGCGTCTCCTATAGGGAGATGCTGCACATGCTTCCCTCCATGTCCAGCCAGGCTGCATGTGGGCTTAGTGTGAAAATGGCCCTGCCTCCTCCTCACCCAGTCAGTCTGTCATAACTCAGTGATGAGGTCAAGTTCTTCTCACTCTAAGGGATTTTCATGAGAAGATCTATTGGGTCTGGACTGAGCTGGCTGCCTCTAGACTCCACAATGGAGACTGGAGAGGCCAAATGCATGAGTTTCAGCTGGTGACACTCACTGAGGTTACAGAAGTGCTGGGGTAGTTCCTGGCTGCAACCTGAGAGCTGGATCCATGTTTTTTCATGGATGGCAAATAGTAGTGAGAAAGTACTGGGTCTACTTTCTTGACTGAGACTATCAATACCCTCCCTCAAGGGAAGCACAGTCTGATGTCCCTTTGGAAAGCCCTTCATAGACCTCTGCTGAAAAAACCTTCTCTTGACTGCAGACAAATACCATGTGTTGTGTATTCCTCTTACAGCTAGAAGTTAATGGATTCTGAATAGTCAATTTCACAGTGATAAGAAACCTAGCTAATACAGGGTCTATTAGGAATACTGTACAACAAAAAAAACTACTTCATAAGAAGGTGCAGGGTGTAAAGTGAAGTGTAGGCTGTGAAAAAGACAATGTTAATGTTGTCTGCCCAAATTAGGGCAGATTCTTGGGTGTAGTACAACAAGTTTGCACCACAAATACTGGTGGAATCTGGAGTTAGAGTTAAATTAAAGCCTAAAATCAGGATCTTACAGCCTGGAGGATCATCCTAGTACTGGCAGTTACTGAGGTGGCATGGACATGATACACAAGCTCTAACACCACCCACGCTGCTGCTGGTGTAGCACATAAATGAGAGTGAGGTCAGGAGACCTCTCTGCCACACGAGTCCGCAGATGCATTTGTGGCCTGTTGGGGCTCTTTGCAGCAGATGTTTCCCCTGAAACAAGGGGACTGGGATGTCAAACAGGATCAAGGGAGAACAAAGATGAGCTTTAATACATGGCCAGTGTATGTAGTTCAGTTGAACCCCAGAAATGGGCAGCTTAATTTGACTCCTTTGTGCATATACATTATGAGAATCTTTTATTACACAGTAACATACTGTTTTTTTCCATAGACCTCATTCAGTGCACAAGAGAGAGAGCACTCAGGGAACAAGGCAACTGTTTAATACTTTCTCCTCCCTGTTCAGCATGTGACCCCATGCCTCATTTACCACACATCACCCACATATTGTTCAGAATGGAGAGTTCTTTTCTTTACAGGTTTTACTACGCCTCCCAGTGCCATAGCATCCAAGCCCCTCACAAACGCTAAATAATTTATCCTCACAGCATCCCTTGAGAGAGGGAAGAATTATCCCTATTGCAGAGGGGGAAGCAAGGCACAGAGATTAAAGCCAAGATTTTCATAAACAGGCATCTACAAAATAAATGCACCAATGATTAGAGGCTGTCCAGACACAAATGGGTCTTGTAAAAGTAACCGTACAGGTTATGAATAAGAGTTAATAATACATCTATGGAAAGTCGACAAACAATAATGTTAATACCAATAGAAGTTTATTTTTTAAACATGCTCCTAAATCCACATTCGGGCCCTTAAACAAGCTTTGGTCACTTGTGGTATGTCACACAGAAAGCCTGCCTCAGAGGCAGGAATACAACCCAAATATCAGGGTCTCCATTCAGTATAATAAGCACAAGACCAACCATCTTCTAGAAACCCCCAGCCTCACTCACTACACACGAGACACTTTCTACAGAAAATGAGGTTTGGCGCTACAAAGACCAACCTGTTTCATGACACACAATGCAAAAACTGAAGCATATGAGGAAAGGGTGCCCTGGTGTCCTGGCCATTTCACTATGCAGCACTGCCTCACTCTTTATCCAACATACACAGTGAATACGGCCTGGATCCTGTGGAGAAAAAAGTATACGATCAAGCGATAAAAGGTTGCAATACAATACATATACACAAGGAGGCAGAGTTAACAGTCCCCAATGTTCTAATAAGGGAAAGAGGCAGGGCTATATATAAAAATGATTGTGGATTTGGAGGAGTCAGGGATCTGGAGTTCTGCTTTCTGTATGATGCACTCTTGTGTGTGCCTCGTTTCTAATTTGAACTAGTCTGGCTTCAGCTTCCTATCACTGGTTCTTGTTATGCCTTTCTCCACTGCATTAAAGAGCCCTCTAATACCCAGTATTTTCTCCCCATGAAGGTATACACACATATCTAGCCTCCTCTCAATCTTCTTTTTGAGAAATGAAACAGAACGAGCTCTTTACATCTCTCCTTGTAAGGCATTTCTCTAGCCCTCAGATAATGTTTCTGGCTTTTTTCTGCACACACTACAATTTTTCAACATTTTAAAAATGTACACAGTATTCCAGTATCTGTTTCACTCATGTCATATATGGAGGTAAAACCAACTCCCTACTCTTACTCCCTTCTCTCCCGTTTATACATCCAAGGATCACATTAGCTCTTTTTGCCACAGCACCACATTGTGCACGTAGAGATGCTTGTCCACAATGACCCTCAGAGCCTTTTCAGAGTCACTGCTTTCCAGGATACAGCCCTTCCCACTCCATTCTGTACATACTATCTGCATTCCTTGTTCTGAGATGTATAACTTTGCATTTGGATGTCTTGCAATGCATTTGATTTGAGTGGACTCAGCTTGCCAATTGATCCAGATTGCTCTGTATAACTACCCTGTCCTCATAATTATTTATCATTTCACTAATCTTTGTGTCACCTGCAAATTTCATCGGCAGTGATTTTATATTTACTTTCAGATCATTGATGAAAATGTTAAATATTGTCAGGCCTAGTAACACTCCCTGCAGAGCCCCACCAGAAACACCCTCATTCTATGATGTTTCCCTGTTGACAACTTCTTTATTGAGATCTGTCAGCTAGCCAGTTCTTAATCCATTTAACGGGTTCCTTTATTGATATTGTACAGTGCTAATTTTTTAATCAGAATGTTGTGCAATACTAAGTTAAACGTTCATATTACATCTATGCAGTTACCTTTAGTTGTCCAAACTTGTTATCTCATCAAATCCTGTTTGCCAAGACCTATTTTTCATAAAACCATGTTGACCATATATTAAAGGATAAGAATATAATTAATTCTCTATTAATTGACTCTCATATCAGCTTTTCCATTATTTTGTCCAACACTGATGTCAGGCTAACCAATCTATAGATACCAGGTCATCTCACTTGCCCATTCTGAATTTTGGCACAACCTTAGCACTCTTCCATTCTTCTGCAATTTCCTTGATATTCCAAGGTATATTAAAAATCATTGGGCCACAAATCTCCCTTATCCAGCTCTTTTAGAACTCTTGGGTGCAAGTTATCTGGGTTTGCTGATTTAAAAATCATTATCTCTAATAAAAGTTATTTAATATCCTCTTTGGTTAGTAATGGGCTAGAAAGTACTTCATCAATCTCATGGGATACCATTAGGTTTGAGTTCTGTCAAATGACAGTCCCTTCCCATACAACTGGAGAAATATTCATATTCCATGACTGTACTCTCCTAGTACCAGGGTTTACTCACTCCTTGTTGGCCAATATGCAAAAGACGGTAGCTAGGAACTGTATTCAGTTCTCTTGTATGGTATTGCAGAGCGCAAACAGGGAATGACATGGGCTGGAATTTTGAATTCATTGTGATCTGCAAGCACCTACACAAAAAGAATGTAGTTAATATTATGGAGGTTCTTCAAGGTGACAAACTAAATAGTAAGATGCACTGACTAGAAGCTGAAATTAGAAACTATCAAACTGGAAATAAGATCCAGCTTAAACATTGATCTTATTTAACAACTGGAACAGATTACCAAGAGATGTGGTAAATTCATCATCATCTGGAGATTTTAAATTGAGACTGGATGCTTTCAAATAGATATGCTCTACTTCCAGCCCCAGTTATTGGGTTCAATAGTGTTTGCTTACATAGAATGAAAGGATGATTCCCTTCATTGCATGAAGGAGCAGTTGAAATTCTATGGGCTATGACGCAATAGTCCTGGTGGTCTATTCTGGCCTTAATTTCTGTGAATTATGTTCACACATTCACATAGGATCAGATTTACACCAGCTCAGGATCTGGCCTACAATTTGTTTCTATAGTCCTAATGTTTTCTTAGCAGCCAGACCCAAACTAGAGTGACCAGATATCCCGATTTTCCATACTTGCTGTCTGGTCACTCTAACCCAAACAGATATTTGTTCTATTTTTTATTGTATTCCCCTCGATCGAAACACAATCAAACTTCTAGTGGTTGACACATATGAACAGAGATGATGTTCTTTCAAAGAAACAAAACCAAACCCTGTAGTTACCAGAAAGAATCCTATTCCCTCCTCCAGCCCTCCCCAGGAATAACTTTGTAGAAGTTTGGGGCGGGGGGTGCAGTTCTTTTTTGTTTTACTTTTTCATTTTGCCAGAATGAAACGCTTTAACGAGCAGAGAATTACAGCTGATCCCAATTGAACCAGATAGCTCAAAATGCAGCCCTACATGGCTCCCATCAAGCTGCATTCACCTTTGCTATGATTTAAACTTCATTCAGGCACAGCCTTGCTAAATATACTGACAAGTAACTAATCAACTTCCATAAAATGGAATTTTCCCCTTCACAATAGCAAGCAGGAGTAGGAGGGCACACGAAAGATTTGCCTATGCATTTCAAATTAGTCTGACCTATAAAAATGCAAACGGAATCCAGCAAGAAGTGGGATAAAAATGTACATCTAGTAGGCTGGGTCTTTTTTAATGTTCAGGTTTTCATATCATTCGCCACCTCATCTTGGATGTACAAGACTACTCATAGATATCATAATGGATGGACAACTTTTCATTAGTTATACTTGCATCTAAAATGCAAGCTCAGACAGCGCTCTCTAGACCAAAGGGAAGTGCAGGGTCTAGGAGCTATTGCTAGTTTTGAAAACTTTACAAAACCGATCGCATTCTCTGACACGCACTTTTTTCACACGTTGGATTCAATGCTGTATTTCTTCGTGCACTCTTTCTGCTTAGTATGTGAACAGATGGGAACAGAAAAACCCAACATCCAATCAGCAGGAGTGTTTGAAATCAGACCAGAATTGTTCACCTAGCTCCATTAGACAGCAGAATGCCTTAGAGCAATCTGAAGATCATGTGGATTGACATAAGCACACAGTTCTGGTCTTTGAAAACATGGGGTTGTCCTATTCTCGCCAATTAAAGGGCAGAGTCTAACTGGTGAACCTTTAACACATGCTAGCACTCACTTCACTCAACCCCCACTTATAGGGGCTATCAAATGGGTCGAGGGACTGGGATGCCACAAATGAGACCGAACACCATCAAATATCAAACACACAAACCAGAAACATCAGGCATTCTCATGTTCAATCAAGCTGTGCCATTTGTGCTAGGCTGTGACTTTCCCTTCCATTACAATTCCTTCTTCACTGCATGAGGCAGAACAAAAAATCACAGTATTTTAAATCATTGCCTCCCCTCTCTGTCCAAATTTTGATTTCATTTATTTTATTTTGTTCTTATTTTTGTACTACTGTCTGCACAGCAGATCTTGAAGCCATGAGGGGGTTTGCTGTATCTAGCTGGTTCTCCTCAAGGCTGGTGTTTCTTTAAGGTGTGAATATTTACTCATCTGTACCTATATAAAAGATAACAATTGCCTTCCCCATTTGTGAACGTGACTTCACATTCTGGAGTTCTACAATCTTATCTCCAGACCATGACAGCGAGTATGTGGGAGATATTAACCACGATGAACCTATACATTTGCAGTAGGTAACCTGATAACATTAATGTATGCCAAGGTTTAATAAGCTGGAGCCAAAGCCTCCTGTCACTCTTCAGCCAAAACTCATAATGAAGGCAATGTGGGGGGACCTCTTTTTGCAATTAGCCTGCTTGCTGAGTAGCACTCAAATACTGACAGGAATTCAGAAGTAACCCAAACAATCCATTTTGCTTAGTGAGGTTTTTGAGTTATTCAGTTTTTCTCCCTTTAATTCATTTGGGGAACTCACATTAAAAGGCAAGAGTGCCCGGATGCTGCATGCCAGGGGGAAGGCTTCTTGCACCCTTCCCCCACTCATGCACCTCAGCAGTTGACAGGCACAGTTTGGTCCTTAATACTGTGTTGCACATCATGGACCTGATTTTCACAGAGAGAGGCCTGTGCTCTAAATGTACTCTGCACCTACATTCATAAGTGCAACAAATACCATTGCACACACGTATGGCTACATAAATCCTTGAGTACTATTTTTACCCCACATCACAGTAACTGCAGCGTGACAGTATCTGCAAAAGTGTGCAGCAAAGTGAATGAAATTAAAGCCTCTTTTTTAAAAAGAAAATCAGGTATTAAAATATTTGACTGTCAATAATATTCTGTCCCAAATCATCTCTGTACTCCTTGCAGAGATATTGTACCAACAACACAATTGCACCTGATATCTGGTGGGTTGTGAATGCGCTTCTTTCAGACATTATGTGATTTATCAAGTTTCCTGATACTTCTGTGGGTTTGAGCAAACTACTCTTTCTTTCCAAGTATCAGGCAAAGTATCAGCTAATCAGTGTGGAACAGGTAATGACAGCAATTCATTTTAATCCAGGAAAGGGCTCGGCAAGCATTGTTTCAAGAAGAGTGGGGTGAATTTCCTGACAAGGGGTGTAAATTACACACCACTGCTTTTTCAAAATTAGTTCTTAAATTCTGCAATTATGTCACAATTTTCTTGTAAAGGAAGAATTATAAAATATCAGTCAGTGAGGCTTCATTTTATTTACATTTTTTTTTTGACAGCTAGTATTTTTCCTTTCCGGAAACCAAAATCAGAGCTCATAAAACAAACAGTCGCATGCATTTGTAATTTTGCTACATTTATCAACAGCAATCAAATGCATCCTGTAGTCCATATTTTTGTCATCCAAATGTCAACATAATGTCCCATGGGGCTATGAGCTGATCTCTATGAACACCATAGTAAGGGAAGAAACAAGCAACATGTAGTGTAGGAGCTAGTTAATGAAGAATTTCTTATAGCTTTGTACATCAATACCCTTCTCAGGCAGGCAAACGTACATCTGGATCCTGACTCTGACTGATAGTTGAGAAAGGATGTTCAGGATCTAACACCCTTTCATACTTAGGAGTCACCATTCCTGGCTTCACACCTGCAGTCATTATCCAGTTGAGAGGGTTGGCAACCTGCCATTTTGGAGAGTGGAGCCAATTTCTCCCCCCCAGGATTAGCTAGAAAGAGGTGATTAAACTCCATCTGAGTTGGATTTGAGGGGAGGGAAGACATGAATTTGCTTCAGATCATAAGTGCTTTACCTCCAGGACAGACGTTGGCTCAGGCAGAGAGAGAAATGAGGCTGTGTTTGATGCCAGATCTCCCGTGTTACAGACTTGGAGTGCACCTGTTATTGTACCAGACCAACCACATTATTATTAATTATTATTATTATTATTATTATTTCAATAGTTGCACTTACCCTAACCAGCTGCTGAGGGAAAGGCCCTCTTGAGTTTTCTGGCACATTGATTGGTGGGATGACCCAGTCTCTCTTTTGTCTTCTCAGCCCGTTAGAGTTCTGGGGCTGGCGCCACGGTATTAATGTGTCACTCGGTTGCGATGCAAGATCTGTAGATGCATTTTTCTTCCCTTTTTGCTGCTTTTGAGGAAAAAGAAAGCAAGAGGCAGTTAGTTTTTTTTCCAAGTGGGGGGAAAAAAATCACCTCTTGGGACTACTGCCACGGTGACGCTTGCTTGCATGGAATGTTCATGTGTTGCTGTAAAAATTATTGTTATTAAAATGAAGCAAACATTTCTGCATCACAGAGGCATAACAGACTTTATTGGCATCTTTGCTGCCACTTCATTTTCAATAATGTATAGAACGGTCATTACCAAATCAAACTGCTTTCCAGAATGTATTGTCTTCATTATACCAATTGCAGAAAGCTTTATGAGGGTCTTGGATAAAGAAGTGTGCAATTTTTGAGTAAATATAATCTACTGGGAAAACAAAAAACAAAAATAACAAAACTCCTCAGGGGTGTTTTAACTTCACTGTATCACATTAATCTGCTCATTGACTTTAAGAGAGTATCAATACCTTTCAGTACATAGTTTTGTGGAAGTAAGCTGTCTGTCCCAACTAATCAGGGCTTGACAATTCTTCTGCTCTGGTGTTGAAAAGGTTAATTATCACAGCTCCTTCTTTCTGTACATAAAATAACTTGATTCGGAATATAAACATATGCCTTCAGTGAACGCGTATGCGAAATGTTGTAATATTTCACAGCCTGTAAATCATTTTCTTTTTCACTGCATGTGGTGGTTCTCAAGGTTTTGTAAGGGATATTTTGTTTTATTGCAGGTTTTTGTAAAGACAAAAGGTAGCTGAGATAAAGATTGAAGAATTTTGCATTTGGGGCCAATTTAGGAAAATTACTGATTTTCCTCCTGGCAAACACTGGCCTTTTGTTTTTTTTATTTATTTATTTATTTTTTTTTACAGAAAATGCCTTTGCCATTGGTGAAGTAGGTGGAATCACACCTGAGCTTTCATTAGCATCCCAGAGGGGCCACATGTGGATGTTTGTGGAGACAAAAATAATAGTTTCCTCAGACTCTCAATCTTTTTGCCAAAAAATCAAATTGTGGAAAAATGATCAGAGCCAGGAAAGTGTGTGAGTTCTGAGAACAAAGCAAAGAGCTTTGTTATCTTGTGCATCTAGCTATTTTCTATAACAGGGATCGGCAACTTTTGGCACACGGCCCGCCAGGGTAAGCATCCTGGTGGGCCTGGTTGTTTCCCTGCTGTGTCTGCAAGTTCGGCCAATCATGGCTCCCACTGGCTGCGGTTCGCCGCTCCAGGCCAATGTGAGCGGTGGGAAGTGGCAGCCAGCACATCCCTCGGCCCGCGCCGCTTCCCACAGCCCCCATTGGCAGCAGTGGCGAACCGTGGCCAGTGGGATCCACGATCGGCCAAACCTGTGGACGCGGCAGGTAAACAAACCGGCCCGGCCCACTAGGGGGCTTACTTTGGTGGGCCGCGGGCTAAAGGTTGCCGATCCCTGTTCCATAATGTGTATCAGGCTTTCTTAAGAAGTGAGTCAGGCCCAATCCTACAAACATGCACATGCTTAACTTTAAGCACACAAGCAGCCTTACTGACTTCAGTGGGACTAATTACATGCAAAAAGTTAAGCAAATGCTTAAGTGCCTTTTTGCACTGGAGTCACAGAATATATTTACACATTAGTGATGAGTAGCACAATAATTTTACTCCTGCCACAAAAGTTACATTGATCAGTTTACTTAATTTTCCTCTGCACGGAATAAGATATATAGGGAAAGATTATAATTAATTATGTGGGCAAATTAAATTATTTGGACATCATACTACTAGGTGCACAGTGAGTTGGATTTGCACCTGCAAGTCACTGCTGGCTCAAAAAATATGAGTGCAAATTTGAATGATGCAAATAGTGCCTAAAAATAGGTTACCATTTTAAAATCTGGGCCTTAATGCTGGATGGATACTGACTTTGGCTGTGATGCTGTATTCCTTGTGCACCCAAAATGCCCTCTGCCCTCAATGATGTTTAATGTATTTGAGAGAAATTTGGAAAAAATGTTTAGCAGAAACCTTAATGATGAGCTAATTTTTCAAAATATTTAGCCTATTTTCCTTCAAAAAATTTCAGAGTGAGAAAATTTTCAACCAACTCTAACACTAATCCTGGTAACTATAGTGATCAGCCTTAGGACTTGTCGTGGTCATGGTTTTGTATGCCTTTACTCAAAAGCACCGCCACTATTGTAGCATCAGTACTTTGCCAATCACTACTGGGATACATTTGGAAGAGCACTAACTTTAGCAAGTGATGAATAAGGGAACAGCATCATAGTATGGCTCTTGGAGAGACTTTCAGTATGTTTTAGGATAAAGTAGGTGCCGTTGACATCACCACTAGTAAACCATTCATAAAGTACAATATTTCCAATAGGGTCCCTTCCACTTTAACACCACAGATGCTTTCCCTCAACCACTGATCAGAGGCAGCATTAAATAAAGAAAATATTCAGAAATGTGTGTCTTTAGAATAGGCCTATCAGATGCCAGCTATGGGGAAGTCTATACTTCTTTTTCTTCTTTAATTTTTAATTGGTTTGTAGTTCCCAAGTGGGGTTCCTCTGAGGAGCAGGTATTTGGATCTGTTTGCATAATTGGCATCTGAGTGTGGGGACAGATTATGAAGGAATGGTCAAATAATTTGTGCTCTGCTGAGTTCACACAGTGGAACGCGTCTGAACTAAAGACAGACTTGAGAATTAACACGAATCCCAAAGCTCTGTGTATACTGAAATAATTAGTGTCAGCTCGGCAAGGCAGTACCAGCCTTTTTAGTCTTTGCTGGCAGGTGACTAGACAGTGACTAGCTTCCTTGTTGCCCTGATGATGTTTTCCTACACTAGAATACATTGTCGACGTGTCTCTGAATTTGGTATGCAGCATTTCAAAAAGGGCCTCACAACATCAATCTTATTTATAAAAACCCAACAACTCTTTTTCATCTTCATTTGTTGACGTTTTCTAACGGCCTTAATTTCTCCTGTGTTGTTTAAATAAGTTGAACATGTTTTTCTGCTGTTTCAAAAACTGTGAGACAAATGTTGTAACAAAGTCTGGTGAGAATGAATGCCAGACCTGTTCATTCTTCTGACTGAAATATCCAAGAATTTCTCAGGAATAGCAACAACGATCAATTAAAAACACCAGCAATCTAGCGTGTTCTTTTGAATGTGCAAAGATCTAATGCCCAACTCAAATGTGGAATGTAAATATGGAGGTATCATAAGCATAAATCCCAATTCTGAACCTTAGCGTCCAAAATGTGGGTGCCTAGCATAAACCCTCCAAGCTTAATTACCAGCTTGGATCTGATAGCGCTGCCACCAGACAGGAATTCAGGTGCGTTCACTCTGGTATCCCAACCTTCCTGGTGCCCAAATAGATGCCCTGATTCACAAACAAACGCTAACCTCCTCCCTTGTCTCCCTTTTCCGTCCTGCAGCTATTCTCCTCTCCTGGGCTGCCAGAGTACCGTGTTCAATCCTGAAATGCAAAACACTGGAACTTCAAGGTTCTTCCCCTCACAGAGGCTATGCAGATTTCAACATATAATTGTAAAACAAAAAATTCCCTCCCTCGTTCCTGAGCTTACCTCCAGAGAAAAACTCAAACAGGTTTATAAAAAAAAAGCTTTATATAAAAAGAAGAGAAAAGACATAAAAGGTCTCTGTATCAAAGTGTGACACATAACTGGTAATGCTTAAAGAAGAATGAATCAAGCTTATCAAAAAGATATCCAATTTAAAACATTCCAACTACACACATGTAAATACAAAACAATCATAAAAAACTATTGTCTTCTACCTTTGTACTTACACTTGGAAACAGAAGATTAGAAAAGCCTGGAGATAGAAATCATCTCAAGCCGAGAGAACAAGAACCGAGAGAGACAAAAGAGACAACACCCAAATTCCCCCCACTTGAAAAATCCGGTTTCCTGATTGGTCCTCTGGTCAGGTGTGTGGTTCCCTTTGTTAACCCTTTACAGGTAAAAGAAACATTAACCCTTAGCTATCTGTTTATGACAGGAGGCTTAAGTATACTTATTGGTAATACAGCTCACAATTTAATCTTTTTGCTGTGAAACAGTTTTTGTTTAGCTAAACCCTTGGGCTCAGAGTTATATGATCTATCCATCTAGATACTTATACTGGCCTCATTGCCATGGCATCTGAGCACCTCATGACCAGTAGCATATTTATTCTTACAACATCCATGTGAGACACTGTTACTCCCATTTTATACATGGAGAACGAAGGGAAGGAGACTCTTGCCTGATGTCATGCGGGGAGTCTGTACCAGAGGAGGAGCTTGAACACAGCTAATAACCTAACCACTGGAGCATCCTTCTTTTCTACTCTCTTAATACTAAGAGTTCCATTTGAATCTCCCCACCACCTCATTTTCTTTCAGGGCATATTCTGAGCCTGGCTCTCTGTTCTACCTGAGCTGTGTTTGTCACAGGAAGGCGGGGAAGGTGTGATGGTGGCTGCAGTGTGGCTATTTGTACTATCAGCCAACGCCCAACAGAATTTATGCTGCTCTACACCACTTTCCCTCCACTTACTACATTCCCTGGAGCAGGATGAAGGGCCAGAATGGAATGCAGATTTGGGCCTTCCTGTCTTTTATTTATGTAGGGCCAAATTATGTTGAGGGCAGAGAAAGCTGCACAGTTATAAACGCAGGTTGAGACACTGCCTCAGGAGCTGCCTCCTCAGTGTGCTGTCCTCTCCTACAACCAACCAGCTCTGTGGTTCAGCGTGGCTGGGATGTGTGGGCGGCATCACTCCACTTTATCATCCTTTATGCAGTGATGTATGCCTTGTGCAATCCCTGTGTTCCCCCAAAAGCAGGGACTATGCATGTTCCTAACCTTTGTGCTTGGGGTGAATATAGGCAGATGGTCACCTTGTACTCTCCCTACCCCCATGCAGTTGAATACGGGACAGGCACAATGTGCCACTTACTTTGGGGCCTACATTTGCAATAGTATCTTTTCTCCTGCTGATTCTCTACACACTTAGTGGATACAAACTCAGCATGACATTTGCCCTTTGCAGATCATTACTCTGTAATTGCTGGATCTATTTTAGCTGTTTCTAGGGTCCCTAGTGAGTTGGCATGAGTGGATACCCCATGGTGTATTTCAGACAGATTTAGGTGAATTCCCTGTATCATGACCACATGAGGAATGAAAACAAAGTCCTCTGGACTATATTTACACTGCACCTCATTCTGCAACATGAGGGAAAACACATGCCAAACCAGGAATCTAATTCTACTTTCTGCCAGTGGTTTCTACGTGTAGTTAGTACAAAGGTATCAGGGTAGATTTATTAAGAACTGCTCCTGAAAGGACTGTGAAGTTAGCAATGTTATCTGTATTATTTAGATAGTATGTTCTTTTGGGCAGAGACCATCTTTTTGTTCTGTGTTTGTATGAAGGGGTCCTGGCCCATGACTGGGGCTCCTAGGAGCTACTGCACTACGAATAATCATACAGGTAATTTTTTGTTAATAAAGTAACATTTCTTCCCATGAAAAGCCAAATACCAAAAAATCACGTTTTCAGTATTCACTGTACGCTCCTGTTATTTTAAAATGGAGCAATGGTTCCCCTTCTCTTCTAGAGCTTGATCAGGGAGGGCCAGAGTCCCACATGTTTACACTGAGTAGCCCCCTAAATTTTCAAGCAGTCCTAGTAAAATCAGTGTGTTTGTGTAGCAAAGTTGCCATCCCAGCCCACTCCCTTGTGTTCACATGTAGCGCTGCAGCAACTTTTGCCTCAGTTTCCCCCACGGTGCTTTGTCCTACCTCAGCTGTAGGAGTGGCCTTGCCCTCCAACCAGACCACTTTACAGTGTCCAGCCCCTTATGGGGCATAGGAGCCGGTAACTAAAGTCCATCCAAAACTATGAAAACAACCAAACCTTTAGCCCAGCCACCTCTTCCTCACATACACACTTAAACGCTGTAGTCTTTCCATGCCTCATCACAGGTTCCTGTGCCTGAAACACCCCCATTACCCAGGGGCTGGCATACTCCTCCCCTTTCTAAGCAGGTCAGGCAGGTGCCACTCATCAGGGTTCCTGACTCCAGTCAGACCTAGTTCATTCTGGGAGTAGCCTCTCTGCTCTTCTCTCCTTTCTGAAGTTCAGCCTTCTTCTAGGCTGCTCCTATAAAATAAGAACTCCTCACTTCCAACTGGGCTCACACAGCTCTTTATGGAAAGCCCCCAGCACTGCCCCACCTGAGTCTGATAACTAAGTTGAGCCACCTGATCTCCAGCAGATGTGTGTACATGTGTGGGTGGGGGAGACAGATGATCCATTACAGGCTAAACCCTTAAAGGACCAGCCAGCCTGTGAGAGTGCATAAAGGTGGCAGAACCTGGCCCTACATTTGTAACAAGGAGAAATGTCTTCTACATTCTGTGTTTTCCTTGCAGCATATTTACTGTTAATAAGTTTATAAATTATCCCACAATATTTTCACATTTAAAATATACTATTACTTGTTACTTGATCCAATGCCCATTGAAGTCAACATGTGTCCTTCGATTGACTTCAATGGATACTGGGTGAAGTCCTATGTGCTAACAGGGTGCTCAGAACCGAATGAGATACAGAAGGCAGTGTATCCGCCTTCCATCTTTAATATTAGACAAACTCCCTTTGTTCCCAGGACAATCCATGTGTCAGTGCCTGGTCTCATTGAAGTCCATAACTGGAGCTTTGTTATTGACTTCAATGGCAGTAAGCCTGGGACCCATGTTTCCTGATTCATTCTTACCATGAACTTAAATGATTGTGGGCTGTATAACCTTGTCTACACTAAGTGTTCTTCTGAATACTGGTATTTAATGCTCGTGCAGACGAGACTCTAGGTGACTTCCAGAGTTTAAAACTAATTTGTCTACACCACGGACCTTACAGTGGCACAGCTGTACAGCTGTACAGCTGCAGCTGCATCTCTGTAAGGTCTCCTGTGTGGCCACTCTATGCCGGTGGGAGAGAGCTCTCCTGCTGGCATAATTAAACCACCCCTAACAATTGTCAGTAGCTATGTCAGCAGCAGAGCATCTCCTTATCAGCGCTTTTGTCACAGAAAGTTTCGTTGGTTAGAGCAGGTGTGTTTTTTCACACCCCGACTGGCAAAACTTTTACTGACAAATGTGCTAATGTAGGCAAAGTCTAAGCAAGTTTAGATGATGATGCTTAAAACACCAGAGGTTCCTTGGAGCTCTGGCTTTACTGGGCTTCTGCCTGTTTATCTCCTGACTTCAAGAACTCAGAGATTCCTCATTTTCATTTCGCATTGGCTGCAAAGGCCAGGAGTACCCTGTGTTTAAATGCTTGCTATTGTTAGTTTGTGGCTTGTCAAACTTTAATGGGTGGCCTGTTGTGCTAAGCTCAACTCCCATTTACAAAATAGACCTAAGAAGAAAAAAACTCACATAAGATGAATGTCTCTAAGGATTCCAATAACCACAATTACCATCTCAGACAGCAAAGAGAAAGCTGCGCCACAATCTTTTCAGTAGTCCACAAATAAAATCAGTGTGTGTGAAGTAACACCAGCTTTCACCTTCCGCTACACTTAGCAGTAACCAGTCCAGCCAGCTGGCACCTCTCCCCTTCCAGCCAACCTGTCTTTGATATCTGTCAGCCTCTGGCTACAGAGACATCTGGAAGTTATTATCCAGCAGAGCGTATCACAATCCTATTTACATAATATAATATAATATATTTTGTGTTCCTGCTTAGCTGAACATTTTGGATCGCACTAACATTTGGGTAAATCAGCCGCCATTCTCTGCATATAAATAATATTGTGTCTTTAGGTGTATTCTTTAAAGATTATGAATTTTATAGCGATCAGCCCTGAAAATGAAACATTTCCCATTCAGTGCTGAAATATATTACTCTTGCTTCGTGAATAAACAATAACCACTGTGGGAGGAAAGGGAAAAGTGTTTTCATTTCCAAAATATCAATATTATTTATGACTTGCTTGTGTTTTTCTGATTTGTTAGTCTTATTATTTTCATTGCCTCTTTATAGCTTTGGGTCAGACAAATTTCAGAAGATAAATAATCTGTTTTTTGTTATGTTTTTATTGTCAGACCCAATATTTTACTGAGGTTAGATTTTTTTAAAATAAATGACAAGTCTCTAGAGAACAATCTTCAATCCCATCCTCCAACATATATCTCTTCTTCCTGCACACCAATACACATTTTGAAAGGTGGCACCATTTCCTTCCTCCCAGCATATTTATTTAAAAGTATTTATTCTGAAGCTTTTTAGCTGGTTTCCAGGGCAGTTATGGGAATGACAGCAGAAAATGCTATTTACCAAACCACAAAATAAAACAATGAAAATATATCTAAGTTCTTTAACAAAGAGAACATCAGAATGGTGCTGAATAAACATTTGCATGAATTCTGTTCTGAGGAGACAACAGTTTGCTGACATCAGTGATGGCAACAGAGGGAGAATAAGGCCCTTTTCTCCAAAACACACCTTTTTTCTACTTTTGATCTTTCAGCAGAGAGAGTGATTTCATTTTGTGTTTTCACGCAGCATAATGAAAGGTTTTCAGAACAAAAGGAGAATTTATTTTAGGGTAATTGATTCTTTTGTATTTTGTATTTGAATTCGCCAAAGTTGAAGGCAGGGGAGAAAATGTGGTAGACGGATGACCCTTCTAATTTTAGATCTCTTTTTACTGCAGTCAGTTTAGTTTAAGCTGTTGTGTTGCAACTGTGCAGGTGAGGAATCCACAAGCTGTTTTTCTCTGTTGCTTTCCTATTGGAAGTCTATTATGGCTACTTATCAGCCATATTTACAAATAGTTGTAAGCTCTGTGGTGAATTTAATCAAAGACAGCTTCACGTCACGTCCCATTAGCATCAAAGCATAAATTGCTATTCATGAATGATTTGTGTCAAAGTGCTCTGAAAACTGGCATTTTAGCAGCAACATGTTCCAATGTGCACAGTACTTCAGCAAGGGCATTAAATTAATGTGTTTGCAGAGAAGCCACTAATTGACAATAAGACGTGATTTTGGCAGTGTATTTCCACTTTAAAGAAAATGAACAGTGTTCTGATACAGAGAAGATCCCCCTCTGCTCCTAAAACTGTATTAATAATTTCTGGTGCAAACAGGAATTGGGGGAACCAATCCAGCTCGGATATTTCTAGTGCCAAATCAAGCTGTTTGATCATGGCTATTTACAAAGGCAAACAGTGGAATCAGTATTTGTGACCTTTATCAAATCTGGCTACACACAGTCAAGAATGTTATGTTTGGTTAGGAACTCATTAAACAAAATTACCTCTCAGTTTATGGAAACTGTACAATTACAGTATAAAACATTTTAAATTAAATCAGCTAGTTAGACAAAAATTCATTACTTTCTTTTTTTATCAGTTAACAGTGTGGCTGTATAGAACAGATCACATTAGAGTCAATTAGTAAGAAAAAATTGTCAGATTTGGCAAGCCACACAGACTTCTAGAACACATCGGCTGACAGACAAGAAAAAGTTTGAGTGAGACTCTAACAGAGCCATCTGCCCTTAAAGGAAGAGACTGTGCCCTGCAAAATGCGCACACATGTATTATGCATGCCAAATCCATCACTGGCATGAGGAAACTGGTGCGCTTATGTGACCAAACTGTGCAACCGGCCGTATGCACGTGCTGTTTGTGCTGTGCATGAAAAATGCCGTGTGCATGCAAATGTAGGATTCTGCAGTCACAACAAGTGTGTGAGCATATTATGCAACTGGTGGGTTGCGTAGGCTATTTGGGTCCCTCTAACTAATAACTCAAATACAATCATCTTTGTGGAGAACTACAAAAGCTTCTTAACACTGTAAACCAGTTTAGGAAAGAAAAGAAAGAAGGATATCAGATACATCTAAAAGCACAAGAGAATTTTTAGGGAGGCAGAATGCCCCTCAGCCAGTCTCCGTGATTCAGACCTGCCCCCATCCAATGGCAGGAGTGAGAGGGACAAGTTTCATTACCTTGTTGCTATGTGAGTTAGCCCATCCCCTGTGCATGGGAGAAGAGACTGGTATGGGAGGGAGGGAAAGAGAATGAAGCAGCATTTCCCTCATGTTCCATATACACATTCTGCGGCCCAGCAGGACAGGGAGAGGAAAATACGCAGTGCGTACAGCGCTACCCCCACTTCTGCTTGGGATCTTCCCCCTGTACTCTCCCCCGCCCCATCCAGAGAACAGAGAAAGGTGTGTTTCATTGCCCCAGACTCATCAAAGGCACACCCTGGCTGGCGATGGCGTAAACAAGCCCTATTCTGAACACGTCTCTTTTTTCTTGTTGAGGTATTTCAGTCTTTTATATATGCGATCTAAAGGGTGGAAAACATGTTAGACAGTTAGCAAGGGTAAAACTCCACAGACGATAACGTAAGGGCTGTAACTCGGGAAAATAGCCTGAACAGTCAATTGGCACTGATTTTCATGTTCATGGCATGTAGCAGCTGATTCTACATCTGGTTCCTTAAAGAATGCCCAAGTGAGATGGGATGTAGCACAACGTAGGCAGGACTTATGTGAGTATTGATTTTTTAGAACTTTTTTTAGAAAGAAAAAGTAAGATATCTTTACTTTTTGCTTGTGCTAGTGGAAATTCATGTATTTGCAAGGTTTTAATGCACAATTTCCACTGACTTCACAAAATCCCTCTTCAGTTATGAGAATTGGGGAGGACAGGGCAGGAAGACAGTAGAATTTACAAAGAGAATAACTGAAGTAAAAACAGATTTCTCCTTGGATAAGTTACTGACAGCAACAAGGGTTGCCATAACACCTCTTGTATCCCCAACCCCTTCTGAGGTGAACTCTCTTCTCTGTTTCTGTGATATCAATATTAAATGTATAGAGTGATAATTATAGAAAAAATTAAATATATAAATAAATAAATGATGAGAAAACAGTCTGTCACAACTGATTTAATGTGTTTCAGCACATATATATAAAGGGGGGAAAAGTTCAGCTTGCCCTTTATGGGCCAAATCCTCAGCTGGTGAAAATCAACACAGGTCCACTGACTTCAAGGGATTCAAAGAAGTGGGTGGAGAGGATTGGCATGATAGATAGTGATGAGGATCTCAGTAACTGCACTTTGTATAGACTGGAAGGGGAGGTGTGGAAGGCTAGGAAGTAGAATGACACAGAATCATCCATAGTCTTTATGAAGATTTCATGGTGTGCACATATGAAACATGGGGTATTCTGAAGCCTGACATCTTCAGCTCTATCACTGTTTACAAGCATATAGTTTTCGTCCTTTGCATTTGGTTAATTGAATATGCATTTGACAGAAAAACACAGCACATGTTCTTAGCAAAGCCAACAATGCATAGCTAATTCCAGATAAGTAAAGCCAGCAAGCTGACTTTGTTTTCTTCTAGAATATTATCCCACTCAAGTTTATCTTTTCATAAATGCTGACGTGAGCTATAAGGGCCTAATATTAGTTCCATAAACAACAATTTCTTGTTTGCAAACTATACCCACAGGTCCCATTGACACTTTCAATTGCAACAACAGCCAGTCAGATGAGAACAGTGTGAAAAACTTTATCTTAAGTATTTACTGTTATGCTAGAATATCGCTCAGTTTCCTCTGGGGTAATTCAGCACTCTAGTGGGAAATATGTGACCTCATTTGCATTTTCTAATTGAATTGTTATCAGGTTTCCTGCAAGACTGAACAAAAAAAAGTTCCTACAGTTACTAACACCAATTGTACTCACCAGAAAAAAGTTTACCTTCAAGTAGTTGCTAGGAGAAAAAAAAAAAATCTCTATGGCTCATAAAATGGGTTTTATACTTACCCTGACTTTTATCATAATCAAATGAAACTTAGATTCTGTAGTTAAAATCCTTGCATTACAGTGGTGAACACTGAAAATATGTCAGGCCAGCTATGCCTAGGATAAATAGCTGTTACCTCATGTTTATGCAGCATCCTTATTGATCCTTCAAGAATGAGGTTATGTTATCTCTAAGGTAATTAGCAAATTTTATGGGTGCAAAACAAAAGAGAGGAAACAGAGCCACAGTGTAAGCGTTGCTCAGCCTTAAAAATGTCAGTTTTCAGCAAGAGTAACCATGCTGCGGTTACTGAGATACCTGGGTAATAACAAAATCTCTCACTCTCCAGCGAACAACTTGCAGCTAGACTGCTGCAGTAGCACAGTGCCCTTCTGAATTCAATGGCAGCCCCACTGCAGAGCAGCAGTCTACCAGCACGCTATCCATTGTGAAGGCTTCTCAAATACCATGATGTTTCTGTCTAAGCTCCATCTATGGCCCCTGTTGTCACAATATCTGAGAGCCTCCAAATCTTGAATGAATGCCTCCTGACAACACTACAGACAGGTAGGGCTGTGCTCTTATCTCCGTTTTAAGTGACTTGCCCAAGACCCCACGCCCCAAGAGTGCACGGCAGAGCAGGAATCTAATCTTATGTCTCCTCAGTTCCAGGCTAGTGCCCTAACCACTGGATCAGCCTTCTCCTCTGTAAGGGTTGCACTGTAGTAAGCACTAGGACAAGCTAACTTTTGAATGTTGCCCACTCCAGGTAGGCCAATAATTTCCTTATGGAATTTTAATTCAGTGATAATTCTGAAACAAATTTTGCTTCTCCCTTCAATGAATAGGCTGGTGGGTGGGGTGGGGGTGGGAAGGGGCAGAGAAGCAGAGGACTATGAAATTTCTCTTTTGCCCAGTATACCTCTGCAAGAGTCAGCCATAGTTGGTTTGCAATCCCCAAGGAGCAGGAGGAATTCCAGGTGATTGCTAACCAGCCCCTAAGGGGACGTCTGTGGTAAGGGTAAATGCCAGCAAACTCTGACAGCAGAGGGTTGGGTGAGAGACTTAATGCCAGCAATTTTTAATGATCCAGGAGCTACAGATCACCTACACAAAATCGCTCACAGATTTACAAAGTAAAATGGATTATTTTGATTGTCTACACCAGTGTTTCTCAACAATTTATCTGTTGATCGGAGTCGGTCCCTAAAATCTCCCTGACACAATTTAGGAAGGCAGCAAGCCGGTCCTTAGTATCAAAGAGGTTGAGAAACACTCATCTATACTGCAACACAGATCACACATAATGGTTTGTTGTTCTCAGGAAACAATATTGATATTTATTTGAAGTCTTGCGGGTGAATCAGAAAAGTCCCTAAAACAGTTTTTGTAAAAGCATTTTTGCTTGAGTCGTATTATATCTTATAAAAATACATTTCAAATCTTTTCCCGTAAAAGCCATGAAATGATTAAGGTCGTGGCCTGAAACTGGATAGTGTTGGTGTTTAGCACCACATTGTTATCTTTGAAAATAATCTCATGATGTTGTTCCTTTCTTTGGTAAACAAAGTCTTATTTTGCTTGCAAAAAGCATAAGGGTTTAAATAAAACACAAGTTAGATGCCTGCGATGTGGCACAATAAAACTGTCTGTGACCTTGTCATTAGTCTTGTTTTCCACCATTTTTCAGCCTCAAACTATACACTAATAAGGCTTTTAGAAAGGAACGATATGAATTTTAAAAAGCTGTGACTCGTTCTATCTTGAACCACAGTTCAGTTTATATTAACATTAGAGGAATTTCCAGTCAAATATTTTACTAAAGCAGAAATGTGCATTCTCTGGGTTTTCCCAGAGTGAGAAGAAACTGTAGTACAGAGTGAGAAGAAACTGTAGTACAGAGGTTGCATTACTTTGTTCCCCAATATTTAAATCACTGTTAAAGAGAAATGGGCTTTCTTTTGCAGAGCTTTGTGATTAATAGATTTTTTTTTCAATTCATTGGCAATTCTGAATTTTTTTAAATCGTTTTTAAGCTCAAACACAAAATGAAAATTTTCAGAATTTTTAGCGAACCAAAAATTAAAACAAAATTTGTGCATCTCCAAAATGAAACATTTTGATTTGATTTGAAGAGTTTTATATATTTTTGTTTGGATTTTCTAAAATAAAATTAAAGGACATTTTTGAAAGAAAAGGTCATTTTGAACCAAAACATGTAAAATGCATCAACAGGAAAAATGTCAAAATGAAACAGTTTTATTTCTTAGGATTATTTTTTTTTTTCAACTGAAACAATTCAGTGAAACCAATACAAATTCGTGGAACATTGAGGTGTATCTGCATTTTTCTCTGAAAAATTTTGCCTAGCTGGATTCTTTTGATATAATGTACATGGCTTAATGTACAAGACAGAGCAATGCTGCAGAAGATGGAGGAGCTGGTATATGTACATGGCTCAAAGCCTTGTAAAAGTTCTGGGGTGAAAACATCGGGTGGCTACAGAAAACAACTCCATCTAAGTGCTTTCTACTATGTCTCCCAGCAGGTGAAAACTGTCCCAAAAAGGATGGGAAGGAAGCAGATGCTTGGGGCAGACAACAGAGGGGGCGGCACGTCCGGCTCTTTGGCGGCAATTCGGCAGCAGGTCCCTCAGTCCCTCTCGGAGCGAATTGCCACCGAAGAATGAAGCAGCGGCGGTAGAGCTGCCGCCGAAGTGCCGCTAATTGTGACTTTTTTTTTTCCGCCACTTGGATGTGGCCTCCCTGAGCTGCCCCTTTGGTGGGCTGGTGCTGTACCATTTTCATCTACACTATGAGCTAGCATTGTGAGTCCCTTGCTCATGTACACTTGCTCGTGCTAGCTCTCATTGAGTTAGCGCACGTGTAAACAGCAGTATCACTGCGGTAGCACTCGTAATGGCAGCGGAAGCTCAGCTGGGCCATGCGTGAAATCGGTAGGCATGTACTCAATACGTCTCAGCCATGCCTCTGCTCTTGTGGCTACACTGCTAGTTATACTCATGGTAGCTCACTGAGAGCTAGTGTGAGTCTGTGCACACAAGCAGGAGAAATCACTTCCCTCTCTCATAGTGTAGACATAACCTAAATTCCATGACGTAGCCCTCAGACTGCACGGCAGGGACTGTTCCTTCTTTTTTAGTCACCATGCACATCTATGATGTTAAATACATAATAATTAATACACTTGAGATGCGATGTCTCATGAAATTTCCTTTATGTATTGGTGGTTTTTCTAAGGCTTTGGAACTGGCTTGAGTTATTTAACTCCAGGGAAAGGGATATTGAAGCTCAGCAGACTGAATGCCTGCCACAAAGGTGCCATGTTGTGCCTGGTTGCCCTTTTGGCCACTGAGGGCACTAGAGAGTGTTGCTTATGAGCCAAAAACAATGCTCCAGCCCTTGCTGTCTTCAAAGAAAACAAATTAAAATCTCCTCGTTTGATCTTCACTGTGGGAGCACGTTGCATTTCCATGGGGCTTTAGAGACAGACAGACATTGTTCGTTGCAAGAAATTTATTAATATTATTATAAAATCACTGTAGAAAACTTCATCGGTTAAATAACACCAGCAGAAACAGAGTCAGTGGTGTTATTTCAGATTTACATCACTGCAACAGAGCAAAATGTGACGCTGGGTGTTTTGAGAAAAGGTTGCAATTAAGTTCTGGAAGGCAGCCGATCACAAGGTCTTATTGCTATTCATTCATTCGAGGGCTTTATTTCCAATGGAGGGACAATATTAATTGTTAATAGCAAAGAAATTCTAGTAGGAAAAATTCTGTAGACTAAAGAGCTTCTCTATATACCGGTATATCAGAACCAGGTGATCACTTAAGACTATAAAAGTATGAACTGAGAAGTTTATTCTCCGCTCTAGTAATGCTAAGTGAGAGCACATATGTCAGCAGGAAAATATACTGCTAAAGTATTGTTCACAAGATGTTGGCCATGACTTGTGGCACTTTCTATTTGAAAACCTGCCCTTTAAATACAGTTGTACAATACATGTAGTTCACATTCACATGATGTGCAACTTCCGTGAGAAATAGGCAACATAACAGGAAGTAGGTCTAGGTATATTTAATCCTGCCTCAGTGCATGGAGATGGCTTAGATGACCTCTTGAGGTCCGCTCCAGCTCTACATTATTATGAGTCCATGAAACACCACAAGACGCAATTTTAATCAAGGAAAGACAGCCTTAAAGTCCTTTACCTTGTGTCCATTGTGCTGTGTTTTCTCCCCAACCAGTAATCTGACCATTGTTTCCCATCTCTCTAGGGTCTGATGGTCCCATGCAGTTACCATAAACACTGTCTGCTTCAAGGGGATTTGCACCTGGTGGGCAGCATATATGGTCCCATCTGTCCTCACTTTGAAGTCCAAGTTGTTGGTTTCGAACCAAATTCCGTTGTTCCCAGGACACTCACTAAATTTCACTAGAATAGGAGGTAAGAGACAGAGAACATGCATATCAGATAAAAAAAGCAATCAAACACAAGTTTCAGACATTTAATTTTCAGCCGCATGCTCTATATCTCTAATAACCATCAAGGAAATGATTTAACTGTTTCTTTGACCTTTCAGGAATGCTCTTGTGCTTTATCTCCATCCCCAGGGAAGAAGCTGTGGGCCATTTTTAAAGAATTTGATACAGTTTCATTCGATTTAAAACACAGCTGTTCCCCATTTCTACAAGTGGATTTCTCCCTTGTCACCATTATCTTTTACATTCAACTAGAGTCTATTACCCCACTGTGGGTATTCTTTAGACAAAATGTATTTTTTTTCCCAACCCTTCAACAATTTACCTACGAGACAGATATGTATAGATGCTCATCTAAAATTTAAACACCTGTAACAATTCCATTATCAAAATAATAAAAAAAATAGTTTTTACACAAAGAAAAATTTTAAATGTATCCCTCTGCTGGAGTTGGATACACAGATAGAACTGTAATCTCTCGCTGATCTGACTGTTCGGCATATTACAGTCAAGTGAAAGAGCTGGAACTCTGAAACAAGCTGCAATGTACTGCAATGTACAGTCTGTCTCTCTCTCTTTTTATATATATATATATATATATATATATATATATACATATATAAATCAGATCAAAGTTCTCTTACTGATAAATCTTTGTGTATTTTTAAGTAGAATTAATTTAAAGATGAGAGTGAGAAGCACTTTTTATGCATGCCATGCTGAATATCACAAATGTTAGGTTAAAAACAAAACAAATCACCCCATATTAATTAAGCCACACAACTGACAGATTAGATAAGTTTTGAACCAGCAAAGCACAATATTTTTGACTGCTCCAAGAAGCCACCAGAAAAAAACATACACGTTATCAAAAGAAACACATTACAGCAGTGAAAACATTTCAAATGTTTGCAAATGGATATACAGCTAATCTGTCTTAGGTACTTATATGGCTGCCATCACTGTCCTATGTGAGCACCTCACAATCTTTTATGTATCTATCCTCCTAATACCCCGCAAGAGGTCGGACAGTGTATTATAACCTCTTTTAACAGAGTGACTAGAGACAGAGAGACACTTAAGATATGTCTTCATAGCAAAGAAAAACCCATGCCCCTGGGATGTGAGCTGTGGGGCTGTTTCATTGCTGCATAGACTTCTGGGCTCAAGCTAGAGCCTGAGCTTCAGGTCCCCAGTGGGAGGGTCTTGGTGAGTCAGCTGGCATGGGCCAGCTGCAGGTTTTTCTTTGCTGTGTAGACATACCTTTAGGATTGTGTCTAGACAGGGACACTTAGGAAAATTAATCCAAATTAACTAAAGGTATGAATTTAAAGTGGATTAGCTCAGTGGCATTAAATCCCTGTGTGGACACTCTCATTCAGAATTAAATTGGCTTTAATTCACTATAGCTTAATTCATTTTGGAAGTGAATTAAACTAAACCGAATTGAGGACTCTTTAATTCTGAACTAGGCTTTAACTAGTCCACTTTAAATTCAGACCTTTAGTTAATTCAAATTAATTATCCTGAGTGTCCCTGTGTAGACAAGCCCTAATTGACTTGCCCAAGGTCACAACAAAGCCTGTGATGGAGCAATGAACTGAATCTAGGTCTCCTGAGTCCTAGACTAGCACCCCAACCAATGGGCCATCCTTCTGCTGCATTATGCAAAGTGTATCTCTAAATGGGTTTAGTATCGAGATCATTTCATAACTGTGCTGCTTACAAAGGCTTTCCAGATTATATATTTATTTAAACAATTTTAGTACATTTTTAAATCTATATGCTGTTGGAACTGTCAGCTAATGCTGCCATAAATTATGAGGCACCAACAGCAAGTGTCACATTTTGCTGATAAAAACACTGGATAAAGTTACCTAGTATTTAAAAAAAAATGTGGGTATCAAAGCAATTATAGTGGGAGGATTTTGTTTTTAAGCAATTTCACTGTCACATTTTACATGATTTAATTACTGTTTATTCCAAAATCCAGGGAAAAAGCTCCTCACTGTTTTTTTTTAATAAAGTGTGTTATTCTACAACTTCACCTTTCATTGTTGCTTGGTTTGCAGTAAATGACTTCTATGCCTGTCTCATCTGGAATATTTCAATTTAAACCTCTCCCCAGTTATCTGTGCCTCCCAACTCCGACACACCAAATATTTTTTACATGATAGGAATGGTCATCTTCTGCATTGCTAGAAGTTCAAACAAAAATAATGACTTGGTTTGTCTAGAGAGTATTACATTATTGTTATCTTTATTTTGGTTATTATGGGTACGTAACTTTGAACAGCTCTCTACAGAGGTTTGGAAAGGGAGGCACAATCTCTGCCTTTAAGAGTTCATAATCTGCATCAAACATAGACATTGAGGGACACTGACACAGGAACCAAATACAGGAATTTTCTGTGGCCCTGGCTCTGAAGTTCTTGGTAGTCTCAGGCCCAGTCACTGATGCCATAGAAAATGGAAGATGTGCAGTAGCTTGAAGCTCAGTTCTTACTAAGGCAAAACTTCTGTTGAGATGAACAGGAGTTTTGCTGGGTTAAGGGAGGAGGAACGACTGCAGAATTAGGCCTTACATGATGTCAATAAAAATTGGAGGTGGCCTCAAGCCGCAAAGTTCTAATGTGGAACTGAATCACAACGTTCTCAAAGATTGTGGCTCTTTGGAGTGAGAGTTCTAATTCAGGCCCATTACATCTTGTTAAAATCCTGGGATCACTTTGAATTACTGCATATACATATAGAGACTGAGCCAAACCCCACTGAAATCAAGAAGTCTGTCCACTGGTTTTAGACTAGGCCTAAAATGACGAATCTCTAAAGTCTGAATAAGTATAAACATGTAAGGTTTGCATGGCATCACTCACAACCCAAGCTACGTTATCACCAGAAAACTATTAAGTATTTAGCATTTTAGGGGGAGATTTCAATGCCACTATGGGATTTAGAGACTGACTTTCAATGAGACTCCTGGTCCTAAATCCTTAGGAGCTTTTGACAATCTTTCCCCAATTCTCAGCCATGGTAAATATGTAAGAACATACTCCAGACGTGTCTATATATTTAGTTTGCAGCATGTCCGTGTAGACCTTGTGGACTAGGGTGACCAGACAGCAAATGTGAAAAGTTGGGATGGGGGTGGGAGGATAGTAGGTGCCTATATAAGAAAAAGACCCCAAAATCAGAACTGTCCCTATAAAATCGGGACATCTGGTCACCCTACTGTGGACATGCACTAACAGTTCCTTAGTGCACTTTAATCTACTCCTGTTTCAAAGCACTATTAGTGCACAGCTGGGCCCACATAGGCAGTTAGTGAGTGGCAGGCTAGTATAGGGTAGACTTGCACTCCATCTTGCTGCAAACTCAGGGTATGTCTACACTAGAGAGCTTACAGCAGCACAGCTGTACTGATGCAGCTCCACCACTGTAAGAGCTCTCGTGTAGCTGCTCTACACCGATGGGAGAGAGCTCTCCCATCAACATTATTAAACCATCCCAATGTGTGGTGGTAGCTATGCGGGTAGAAGAAGCTCTCCCACCGACGTAGCACTGTGCACACTACCATTTATGCTGGCGGAACTTCTGTGCTCCCGGGGGTGTTTTTTTCACACCCCTGAGCGACATATATTTTGCTGACATAAGCGGTAGTGTAGACATGGCTTAAATGTTTGTGTAGGCAAGCCCTGAGTGTACTATAGCTGTATTATTGCCATTTATTTTTATACTGCTCCCACCCAGCACTCTATGTACTGTACAAACGAAATCTGGGAGCATTATTAGCCCCTGATTTACGTATCACAGAATCATAGAATATCAGGGTTGGAAGGGACCTCAGGAGGTCACAGTAATCTAACTGTAAACTCTAAAATCCAAACAGGCACAGTGGTAAAACTGATATATAAGAAAGACAGACAGACAGAAAGAAGCTGTAATGGTTGCCTTTTATAAACAATTCAACACTTAGTTTGATTTCATTTAAATTTAAAAAACCACAATGTACAATGTGAACAATCCCTTCCTATATGTACATATTGATTCAATATTCAAAATACTTAAACATTTGTTTAAGACACAGTGCACTGCTCCAATATGCTGCTCTAGTGTCATATGTCACTGTGCCGACTTTTATGCTCCATTATCTGAAAATGGCTACCTCTTAGACAAAGTCCCTCTGTGATTCACTAATTGCTTCCATTAGTTTAAAACAAACTCGACTAGACAGAGAGAATCCTGAGAGAAATTAAGACTAATTTTTTAAACAAGCAACCTCTCTGCTCCACTTTGTTCCTCTCAGATACAACAAGTAGACAAATACACAGAGATTTATTAAATACAAGGAAGTCCTCCCCAACTGAGATCTTAGAAGGGCAAAAAGACAGAAGACTTTAAGGAGAGTATGTGGACCTCAGCCCAGCAAAACAGCCTGAGTAATAAGTAAGTATATTAGGCCAAGTTCATCCTTAGTATCAGTTTATTAGCTTCAGAGGAGAGACAGTAGGGTTGCAGTTACCTTATTGTGAGGACTATACTGTGAATCCTTCACTCAGACTGGTAAACAGTTACTGGCTCCATTGGGGCTATAGAGGTACCTGTTTATCAATGTCAGGGAGTCACCATCTGGCCCCTCTGGGTCCCTCTTAGGACTACTTACATATGCCCTAAAGTGCTGATCTAGGGTTGATCTGAGAGATGCCAAGGACACTGACTTCAGTGAGACGTGTAGCCACTCAGCCCCTCTCAGGATCAGGCTCTGAGTGACTCAGTACACTAATGCTTTTGGTAGCACTTTCATGGCTCACCTATGCATCATGTCCTCCGATAGATACCAATGTATTTATGCCCTGAATCTGATGACACATGATGATTGTGACAATCTACACTATTATGGTCAATATTTTTACAAAATTATGATAAATCTTGTCAAAATTTATATTCTTAATGATTATTTCCCAGAGGACCCCTCCCCTAAATTCAGAGCTTCAGGCTTTAGCCCCTGTAGGGGGGAAGGGGAGGTGCCGGGGCTCAGGACTTCAGCTCCTGTGGTGTGCACCACAGGGGCTGAAGCCCTGAAACCTCGCGCCTCCCACAGGTTTGAAAATATTTACTGGAGGTCCACTCTGGTGGACTTCGGCTAAATTTAAGCCCTGAATCTTGTGCAAAGTGTGCCCTGTGAGGTATCACTGGAAAAAGTTAAAATCTGTTGAGCATCATCATCCTGCTAAAATGTGTGTATCATCATTGCATTTGAAGATATGAAATTTTGTTCTATGTTTGTTACTGAAACGTTGTGAGTCTGAAGAATGCAGGTAGACCAGCCCCTCAGACGTAATAAATGATAGTGAACAAAAACCTTACATGTCAAGCCTCACATACACAAAAGGTGTTAGCAAAAGATTTGCAATTCACCTGAGAAATGCTACAAATCTCACATATACCACAGAGTGAGTGTCTGCACCCAAGTCAGGGGATATTCCTAAATCCCAGGTGGAGAGAATGAATAAGTGACAATGACATCATCATTTCACATCTCCTTCCCCACCTATACTGAAGGCAACAAGATCGTTTGGAAGGTAAAAATATTTGAATTTGGGGAGTGGACCGAACTGGAAAAGCTTTCCAGTTGGCACAGACTGCTGTAGGCTTTTAGGTAAGAGAAGTCTTGTTGCTTCAAATTTGACTTACCCTGATAAAGTTTAGGAAATAGCTTGCTTTTTTTAATCTTTTATTTCCTTTTGTAACCAATTCTGAATGTCTATGCTTATCCCACTTATAATTGCTTAAAATCTATCTTTTTGTAGTTGTTAAACTTATTTTAATGTTTTATCTAACCCAGTGTGGTTTTGATTGAAGATTGGTTACAGGTTTGGTACTCAGGTTACAAAGACTGTTGCATATTTGTACCCTTTGATGGCATGATGAACTAATTAATGAGCTTACTCTAGTCAAGGGGGTCTTGAGCAGTGTAAGATGCATATTTCTGGGGTGCAAGGCTGGGGTTGGGGGAATTTGCAGGTGTCTCCCTGTATACATATTTTGGAGTGGTAGCCATGTTAGTCTGTATCAGTAAAAATGAGGAGTCCTCGTGGCACCTTAGAGACTAACAAATTTATTTGGGCATAAGCTTCGTGGGCTAGAACCCACTACATCAGATGCAACCTGATGCATCTGATGAAGTGGGTTCTAGCCCATGAAAGCTTATGCCCAAATAAATTTGTTAGTCTCTAAGGCTGACACAAGGACTCCTCATTGTTTTTCCCTGTGTACAGTTTGTGAGTGGCTGAGAGAGCCTGCATATAACTCTGGGTGTGCCTTCACATACTAATGGCTGTGTGAGAACAAAACCTGAAGGAGCTGCTTGCCACTAGCAGAGCAGTGAGAGGAGTACTCTGAGCAAGATAGTTAAGGGGCACAGCAATTTCACAGTCCAGACTGTACCTTGGGGCATGTCACAATTGTAAATTACAAAAACTGCTTCAATACATTATGGAAAGCACAAACAACATTGCTGGGAAAAAATCCTCTCTTGGATTGTTTTATTCGCTATTTAGATCACAATTGCTGTATAATCTCTGCTGTGGACTCTCAGGTACCTTTTCAAATGGGAGTAGAGGGATTCAGCCAGACAAGTCAAACTTTAACGAGAGTTGTACAGCTAAATACTTTGAAAATTTATCTCACAACAATTAAATCCAAATGTCTTTAATGGAAAAGCCCATCACACAGACTCATTAAGATTGAAAGGAAGGTATTAATGTTTTATGGTCGCTAAGGAGATGAACTTGTGTGGGGGATGGATAAGATTGTCTCCGAGTTTTGGGGTTCACCTTAGGCGGAGGTTGTCACATTGGGCCAGAGAGTTTTGCATATTTTGTGCCACAAGGACTCCTCGTTTTTTATTAGATATATATTACAAATTACAGTCCATTAAAGTTAAGCACTGCAGTGATTGCTTTCCTGAATCAGGATGTCTGTATATACTGTATGAAATAATATTCCATTTCAAATAAAAAATACAGCATGCACCTTATAAAATGCCCTTTACATGATGCTCCTATGGAACACTGCCTCATTCAGGGTGCACTTTAGGAGACAAGCAGTGAATGCTACAATGCACTGCTCCATTCAAAGTGCATGTTACTCACAAATGAATGCAGCAGGGTGTCACAGAATCCACACAGTCTCTAGGATTTGCAGAGTTTGTGGGTGGATATCATTTTTTTGCAGGACAGAAACCTTTGGCCACTAATAAAATACTGTGGGGGAATCTCCAGGAGTAGACCTTGTGGATATTTCCTCCCCATGCCCAATTTTCACAGATTTTACAGCAGAAGGAAGGAACTTCCTCATTTGTAGGAACTTTCAGGGAGCCAGGGGGAAATGTTTCACAGGTCATTGGTGACTGAAAGCTGGAGACTACAATGGAAATGCTTAAGTGACCTTCACCATAGCTGATGCTACTGCTCCAGTCACACTATACATACTAGCACACAAAAATGCAAATATGCTTCCATGTTGTATAGCAGAATTGTGAGCACTCCACTCTGAAACCCTATTATCATTACACATACACACACTCCTCACAGCACAAAGAGCATGCTTTTATAGGATTTCTACAGCATTTATCTTGGGGGAAAAAGCACATTACTCGATTGTAATAAATACGACACCAATCCATCTTTTTAAATTCCTGCCTCCCCATTTTGCTTTAATTTATATAGAATTAAACTTTAAAATGTACATAGTACCCAATAACATTGATCTTTATTTCCCTATAGATAGCTCTACATTTATGTCATTTGCAGTTGATGCAAATCTTGAATAAAAAAAGCAATCAAAAGATCAGTGGCTATGTTTACCAAGCTCAGATCTCTGTGGACTTGGATCTATCTTTCTTTGACCAGTTTGAAGTCTAAGGAACACTGCATGAATTTAACATTCAAATGTAGCGGCATCAGTAATTAGGATTTCAGATAAACAGCAGAGCCTCACATCTATCATTTTTTCAGGATGGAATTTTTTTTTAATATACTGTGGATAAATGTTCAGTGATGCTTATCGAAAGCTTATGCTGAAAACACCATCAAATGCTGGATGAAAAGAAAACCACTAAGGCATCCTCATTAGCAGGCTTTTAGGTTTAACCCTTTACCCTCATCATTTTTAATTGCTTGCTCTATGAAAGGAGGAAATATGACAAATCTGATATGGCAAAATAGGTACTGAATGCCAGGCAGAGAAGTTGCAGCAGACTGCCTGGCATCTAAGGAAGAAAGAAGTTGCATCTTTCTTCAAACAGGAAAGGGTGTAAAAATTCAACAAGTTCATGAATTGTCCTTTATTTTTTTTATTTCGCTTGTTAAGCTAACTGGACAGGCTCAAATGATCACACAATGAACACGCAAGATTTTCTGTTTACACATTGAACTTGTTGGGCACCAAAACGCCTCAGACTTAGTTTTGTGGGGGAAGGTCTGCTTGCATTTAATTTGGCCATGGACACTATTCACCAAAAAATTAGAGTTAAGCCTTATCCTTCTGAGTTCAAAACAGGATACATTTTTTCTCATTTAATCCTATTTAACCAACAACAGCCACTTTCTGATAAGCCAGACAGTGCCACGTGTCCAGAAATGACTCTGCTCCTTTGCCAGGAGTTGGACCATGGTATGACAGCAACCTGCAGTTCAGGGCACTGTCCCCCAGGGAGCACTATTGTCCACCATACTGCCCAGTAAAGGCAACCATATTATCAATGTAAACAGTTCCCTTGGTTTTAGCCAAAAGACTGAATAATGATAAGGTAAAGTAGTCTTCTTTCTCCAGGACTTGAAAGAGTCATCTTACAAATTTTCCTACCTACTCTAATATGCAAAAGTACACTCTATATTAGGACTCAGATCCATTAACTGCCCCCAAACACCCCCACTTTCCCTACCAGTGACAATGGAACAGTCCATTAGCCATTTAATTGTATTTGCCCTGTGATACAGCATGGCCAGAGGGCAGCATAAGAGTGTTAGCAGGGGGCCTTATTCCCTGCCAAGGGAGGAAGGTTTGCTTTAGATTAACTAGAACAGCTGTGGCCAATTAGTGAACATGTTCTTAATCACTCCCTAGTGTCCTTGGGAGGGGTGGAGAGGAGGACCTGGCCCCTCTACTCCAGGTCCCAACCAGGCCCTGGGTGTGGTGAACCACTTGACTAGCGGTTTCTCCCTGGGTTACTTCCCTCTCAACCGTCGTGCTTGTGAAGGGCTTCTCGCCTCTCTTCTATACAAGCCTGTGCCCCTTACTAGGGTTTCTGTTGGGTCCCAATGCACGCAGCACTCCTCAAACCTCTCATTCTCTCTGGACAACTTCTCTTCTGCAATCTGCACTCTGCTCCAATCCAACCTTTCTCCTTCAACTACCCCCCTGTCTGACTGAAGCAGGTTTAATCCCATGGACTGGAGTCAGTGCTCTAATTGAGTCGGTGCTCTAACTGGAGTCAGTGCTCGCACTAGGGGAGTGATTAAGAACTGGTTCAGAGGCAAGCAATAGCGCCCTGAACCTTCCCCAGAGAAGAGAAAGCGTGAGACCCAGCAGAACAGTACCGGCAATTTGCCACACGTGGTGTCAGAGGTGGGATTTGCGCGCTGGGGACATAGTCCAGGGGAGACATAACCTCCCACCCTAAGATGGACGACGTGGTCAAGGCCCTTATACATGCCACCGCGGCCCAGCAGGAGGCTACCAGGGTCCAGGCAACCGCCCAACAAGAGGCGACTAGATTGCAGCAAGAGACTAATCAGCTGCTGCTGAGTCAGGCTGCTCTCAGGACTGAGCCCTGCTGAGAGACCTAAAGCCAGATGAAGACCCTTATGGAACAGAATCACCATGGGGAAGGGACCCGGACCATACGAGCTAGCCATTACTTACAAAAAATGACCAGGGAGGATGATGTGGAAGCATACCTCCTGGCTTTTGAGAGAACAGCCCTGCGGGAGGCCTGGCCCGAGAACAATGGTCTGGTATCCTTGCCCCATTCCTATGTGGGAAGCCCAGAAGGTCTATTACGATATGTCTGCAGAAGCTGCAGCAAAACTATTCCCAGCTAAAGGCAGAGATCCTGGCCAGGTTCGGAGTGACAACGGCACTACGAGCCCAGAGGTTCCATGAATGGCGATATATGGAGGACAAGACACCCCGAACGCAGTTGTTTGACTTGATCCACCTGACCCGGAAATGGCTGCGCCCTGAAGCCCATAGCTCTGAGGAGATGATGGAGGTACTAATATTGGACCGGTATATGCGGGGGTTACCACCAGGACTCAGGACTTGGGTGGGTCAGAATGACCCTCTACCTATGATGAGTTGGTCTCCCTCGTGGAAAGACAACTGGCAGCCCGCGAACTGTTCCAGACTCCAAGCGGGGAGACACGGCAACCCAGGAAGACAACCCCAAACCCAAGGCCCCGGACTGTCGAGAACTCTAGAAAAACTATAACCGGGAGGAACGACAGTGAGGAATGGCTCGAGGCCAGAAAGGGACCTGGGGTTTGGGAAGAGTGGTGGGGGGCCGGCCAACTAGCCCCAGGCAGGGGTGATAACCGGAATGAGGGGACGGTGTTATGAATGTGGGAATTGGGCATATAGCAGCCCAATGTCCCAACAAGGAGGTGCCTATGCAGTGTAATCTGGGGAGTTATGGGGAGCAATGTGGCCTGATCAACCTGGTAGGGGTTACATTGACCTCACATGGATTTACCAGACCAGTAAAAATGATGGTATAAAAACCATAGCATTAATAGATTCGGGGAGTGCTGTCACGTTGGTCTCGGAAAGTTGTGGGAACAGACCAACTAACTCGGGCCAAAAGCACAGGGGTAACATGCGTACATGGCACCGTGAATTTTACCCTACAATTCCAGTACGGATTGAAATCCAGGGAATACCACCAGAGTTTCTGCAGGAGTAGTCCCCAAGCTCCCTTATCCTGTTTTGATTGGAGAGACTTCCCTGGGTTTGAGAACTTACTGACCCCGATAGAGGCAGAAACGGGTAGCAACCCCCAGGTTGAGACAGAGGCAACTAAAGATAGCCTCGCCCCAATGTTTGCTGAATTTGCTCCAGAATTGTTCTCATCCCCTGGAAAACCCCGCAGGGCTAGGCGAGAACGAAGGGCGGCTAAAAAGTTAGGGACCAGGATTCTGGCAGCTAATCAAAAGACTTCCCTTGTGGGTAGGCGAACCCGCCCAGGAGACAAGGAGAAAGTTCGGGCCACGGAGGACTCAGAGGAGGTTCCTGGCCCAAGTGGGAGCACCCCAGGGGGAAGAGTTGAAATAGGCCCCCTGGAATTAGGTCAATTCAGCACTGCACGTGAGACCTTTGGCAGGACCAGGCCGAAGATCCATTATATGCGAACATGAGGGAGGAGGTAGTGGAAGTAAATGGAGTGCCTGTAGAAGGAAAAGTCAAAGGCCCAAGGCCATATTACGTGCTCAAACGTGATCTGTTGTACAGAATAGAGCAAATACGAGGGAAGAAGTAGAGCAACTCCTAGTCCCACGGAAACACATAAGGGCCGTACTAGAGTTAGTTCACAGTCATTTATTTGGGGGACATCTAGGGGTAGACAAGACGCTGGATAGAATACTAAAAGGTTTTATTGGCCAGGAATACGAGCAGAAGTCCAGCGTTATTGTGCCTCCTGCCCTGAATGCCAGCTGCATAGCCCCGACCTCACTTGCGGGCCCACTAGTACCTTTACCTATTATTGATGTCCCGTTCCAGAGGATAGCTATGGACATAGTGGGCCCACTAGAAAAGTCGGCACGGGGCCACCGAAACGTACTAGTCATCCTTGACTATGCCACACGATATCCAGAGGCCATCCCTTTAAGAAACCCCACGTCTAAGGCAATAGCTAAAGAACTACTACAGGTTTTCACCAGAGTGGGGCATCCCTAAGGAGATCCTGACAGACCAAGGAACCCCGTTACGTCAAAACTAATGAAAGATTTATGTGCCCTGCTCCGTATACAAGCCATTCGGACCTCCGTCTACCATCCACAAACAGACGGGCTAGTCGAAAGATTCAATCGAACCCTTAAAAAGTATGATCCGGAAGGTGGTAGCACAGGATGGAAAGGACTGGGACACTCTTTTGCCGTATTTAATGTTCGCTATACGGGAAGTTCCCAGGCGTCCACGGTTTTTCTCCCTTTGAACTCTTATATGGACGCCACCCACGCGGATATTGGATATCGCCAAGGAGGATTGGAGGAACAACCCAACCCAGGAAAGAATATTATTGAGCATGTAACACAGATGCGAGAGCGGATAACTCGAGTAACCCCGATAGTACGGGAGCATTTTAGAAAAAGCACAAGAGGCACAGCGGACATACTACAACCGTCGGGCGAAAAATGCGAGATTTCAGCCGGGGGAACGGGTGATGGTGTTAGTGCCGACCACAGAAAGCAAACTCCCTAGCCAGTTGGCACGGACCATATGAGATAGTGGAAGCCATTGGAGAAGTGAATTATAAGGTTAGACAACCAGACGCCGGAAGCCAGAGCAAATATACCACATCAACTTACTGAAGCCCTGGCATGACAGAGAGACGTGTCTGGTCACTCGAGGAGCTCTACCTCAGGCAGATGGCCGCAGGAGCAGGTAAAGATATCTCCTGACTTAACCCCAGAACAACGGATGGAAGTCATTGAAATGATCCACCGGAACCAGGACGTATTTTGTACCCAACCAGGTCGAACGGCACTAGTCCAACATCATATTGTCACCAGCCCCGGAGTAAGGGTGACGATAAGACCATATCGAATACCGGAAGCTAAAAGGGAGAAATTAGGATGGAAGTGCGAAAGATGCTGGAACTCGGGTCATTGAAGAATCCCACAGCCAGTGGTCCAGTCCGATCGTACTAGTCCCCAAGCCTGATGGCACCCTGAGGTTTTGTAACGACTTCCAGAAATTAAATGAAGTATCCCACTTCGATGCATACCCGATACCACGCATTGACGAGCTGGTTGATCAGTTAGGCAAGGCCAAAATACCTAACCACCCTAGATCTGACCAAAGGATATTGGCAAATACCCCTGGCCAAGGATGCCAGGGAAAAGACTGCTTTTTCTACACCGATGGCCTGTTCCAGTACACTGTCCTCCCTTTCGGACTCCATGGGGCCCCTGCCACATTCCAAAGACTGATGGATAAGTTATTACGACCCCATGCCAACTATGCCGCCGCCTATCTAGACGACATAGTTATACATAGCCCTGATTGGGAGACACACCTGGACAAAGTGGAAGCAGTGCTGGACGCTTGCGAAAGGCTGGTCTCACCGCTAATCCTCTGAAATGCGTGATAGGACTAGCTGAGGCCAAATACCTCGGCATGTCGTAGGGAGAGAGGTGGTGAAGCCCCAATGGAACAAGGTGGAGGCAATACAAGATTGGCCTCGACCAATCCGCAAGAAGCAGGTCAGAGCATTTTTGGGTATAGTTGGATACTATCGGAGATCATCCCTCATTTTGCCACAAGAGCGGGACCATTGACGGATCTGATAAAAGCTCGGGGCCCCGAGATAGTGAAGTGGACAGATGCGGCGGAAGCAGCATTTGCAGATTTGCGGACAGCCCTATGCTGCCATCGGTACTCATGGCCCCAGACTTCGAGAAGGAATTCATCCTGCAGACGGACGCCTCGGAGGTGGACTCGGTGCCGTCTTTCCCAGATGGTAGGGGTGGAGGAGCACCCCATCTTGTACCTCAGCCGGAAGCTCCTCCCAGGGAACAAAAATACGCTGTTGTTGAAAAGGAATGTCTGGCGATAAAATGGGCTATGGAGACTCTCCGCTACTATCTCCTGGGCGGCGTTTACCCTTGTGACTGATCACGCCCCGCTCCAGTGGATGCATAGGAACAAGGAAAGAAACGCCAGAGTGACGCGGTGGTTCCTCTCTTGCAACCTTTCCATTTTCGGGTCCAGCATAGGGCTGGAAGCCAACACGGCAACGCTGATGGCCTCTCACGCCAACACGCCTCTCGTCCCGAGTAGCCCAACCCCTTGGTGTTGAGCGGGGGGGGGGATATGTGATACAGCATGGCCAGAGGGCAGCATAAGAGTGTTAGCAGGGGGCCTTATTCCCTGCCAAGGGAGGAGGTTTGCTTTAGATTAACTAGAACAGCTGTGGCCAATTAGAGCACCTGACTCCAATTAGAGCACCTGACTCCAGTTAGAGCACTGACTCAGTTAGAGCACCTGACTCCAGTCATGGGATATAAACCCCTGCTTCAGTCAGACAGGGGGGTAGTTGAAGGAGAAAGGTTGGATTGGAGCAGAGTGCAGATTGCAGAAGAGAAGAGTTTGTCCAGAGAGAAATAGAAGGTTTGGAGGAGTGCTGCGGTGCATTGGGAAAGCCCAACAGAAACCCTAGTAAGGGGCACCAGGCTTGTATAGAAGAGAGGCGAGAAGCCCTTCACAAGCTGACGGGTATGAGAGGGAAGTAACCCAGGGGAAGAAACCGCTAGTCAAGTGGTTCACCACAACCCCAGGGCCCTGGGTTGGGACCTGGAGTAGAGGCGGGCCAGTCCCTCCCTCTCCACTCCCCTCCTCCAAGGACACTAGGGGAGTGATTAAGAACTGGTTCAGAGGCAAGCAATAGCGCCCTGAACCTACCCCAGAGAAGAGAAAGCGCGAGACCCAGCAGAACAGTACCGGCAATTTGCCACATGCCCCCTTTTCTTTTCAGAAGATAGGGCTTAGAAGCCAGAAGATACAACTGACAAGTTCATCTCTGTACAAACGGTGCCTTTATTTAGCACTACATATATAACAATCTGCATGGAACTTGTAGGAACGAGCACAGTTTCAAGGAGGGAAAAAATTGGAGACCAGCAAGCCAGTCTGTTTGCACAAGGCTTGAATGCTAGCTGAAGTTGCAGCAACCTGTGTAATGCAGTTCTTTTCATGTAAGCCTGTTTAGTTTTACAGGCATGGAGTGCTCTCGCGTTACTACTCAGCACAAGGTACATAAGACACTTTATAGTGTAAAGGTGTCTCTTTTCATAGTCATCCTTGTGATCTTTAGCTAATCACTTGCTCTCTTGCTTTGATACTTGTGGCCCAATGCTACAATGCATCTGCATTCAAACCTCCTATTGATTTCAATGAATCTTTGTACAAGGAATGATGGCAGAACTGGGTCTTTAGGATATACATTAACAGCCTTTGTTTTTCATATTCCCATAAGCCTTTTTCTTATTTTCATAAGCCATTTGGAGGAGGCTAAGCTAAGAACATTAAGACTCCGTAATCAGAAAAGAGGTCACTATACATAACAATTTTAATCTTCCCTTATAAGTATTAGTGGGCAATGTATTGCCCCAGACAGCATCTGTCTTCTGAAAAAAGGTGTGAGACCATTCCGTCAGATAGCCAATCTAGTTAGCAAATATTCTTGAGTATTTTGTAAGTAAATACATTGTATTTATGGATGGTGTTCTTACAATCTAGCAATGTTCATTAATCAGTAATGTTAAAAAAAAATGGAGTGTGTCTCATTGTAAAGTTTTATTTGTTTGAAAACAATGAGTGTGTAACACATTTTTGGGCCAAATTTTCACAGGTTGCTTGATCAGACCTTTATTGGTGTTCATGCAATGACATGGTACCTATATGACTAAGCAGTATTACACCCATCTTAAATATGAGCAAACTGAGGTCAAGTGAATTCCCCAAAGCTCAGTTGTGAGCCTATGGCAAAGCTAGGAACAGAACCCTGAAATTCTGACTCTTAGTTTCCTGTTCAAATTGGTAGATCACACTGCCTCATTAACCTCTTTATGATTATACCAAACCTAGGAAATGAACATGTTAACTGACTTCCCCCCACATGCCACAAAGCAGGGGGAGCAGATTTCTGCATACCGATCCCTCTCCCTGAAAAACACATTCCTTACTTAGCCTAGGAGAAAAGGGAAATGGACAAACAATAAATGTATGTTGTTTTACCCACCGTATTGTTAAGAAACCTTGTGGATAAATATGAGAAGTTTAGTTTTCTGGAGCCCTTCTGGGATTCTTTGGTGTGAATTACAAAAGCTAATGGTGCCAGGTTGAAGAGAAGATGGAATGAGATTCTGTTTCCCTTTAGCCTGAGAGAATGCATTTACCTCTATGTAATTTTTATTATCTCTAAAAAGTACTTTGTACAGGTGGGACAGTCTTCTTTATAGCATTCAGAGATCTGACTAGTAATACTAGGTTCGGAAAACAAAATACAAGTACTCAGCAATGCCATTCCATTTACAGCAGCTGCAACGTAAAAGCAAAATAAAAAAACCTCTTTCTCTCTGGATTGTTTGTAATGAGTCTAATGCTATAATCTAATACCATAACTGGATTTGTTTCTCACGCAGACAATGAAATACCCAAAGCCCTCCTTGCTTTGTAGAAGACAAATCATGCATAAATAGAAAAAAATGATAGCACTAAAACCAGCTAAAAACAATGGTTTGTTGGGTTTTTTTGCAAGATATCAATCTGATGTTACTAATTTTATGCATTACATTTTCAAGAATGTCCCCATTAAAATATTGCACTAATAAACTCTGAGTATCTTTATTTAATATTTATAGCACTGTGGGCAAAACGAAGTCTACTGGTAAAAGGAAAAGCAGCAATTCAAACAACGGTGTTGGTAAATGTGTGTAATGATCATATCCCTGGTGATCAGGTTTGACAGAATGCAGTTTAAGAACAATTTTTGATATGGCATATAAAGAGTGTGTGTGTGTGTGTGTGTAAGACAGAGTTTGGATTGTTAACTAACTGTCCTGAGTTTAAAAAACACGAATGAAATATCACTGGGTAGGGAAAAAGAGCAGTTTATGGAAGGTTATATCTATAATCGGTCTCCTTTTGAAATTGTATTTCTATTTGAAATGTATAAGTCTTATTAGGAAATCTCACCATTTCCCTATCCTAATGAACCCTCCATCGCTCCCAAAATCAAAAAGCTGTGCATCTTAATTTGGGTGAATGTTTACGGAGCCCCAGTCACCACTCCATCTACTAATGTGACAGGCGAGAATTCCAGATGCTGATCACAAAGGCCGATCTGAAATGGCTCCATCATTTACAGGGAGAACATGGTTAATTCCTAATAACTTGCTCTTGATGGGCCCAATCCAATGCCCAGTACAGTCACTGAAATTGATCAACTGCAACAAATGCTGAATCTGTTTTTTTTCTTTCTAATTTTTCTTCCTGAGTGGTGGTTTAAGTCAAAGATTTTTGTTACCTGTTAGAAGAAAATATGGGTTCATGCTTTTCACTTGTAGGTCCAGCAGTATCCGAAAGCTGTCCCTATCTGATGGGAGGCCTATATGAAAAAAGTCTATTTCCAAAAGGACAAGTGATTCCACTCACACAATCCTGTGCTGGGAACCACAGCTGGGAAGTGAAGGACTGCTCAGTCTATCCTCTGACCCTACGGATGGTAGCTCTAAGGGCTAACCTATGCCAGAAGCGCTACAGTGTGAAGACACTCCCCACTGATGGGAGAAAGTGCTCCCGTCCGCACAATAAAACCACCTCCCTGAGAGATGGTAGCTATGTCGGTGAGAGAAGCTCTCCTGTCGACGTAGCGCTGTCCACACAGGCGCGTAGGTTGGTGTAAATAACGTCTCTGAGGGGGTGGCTTAGACTGATGTAATCTGGAGAAGCCCAAAGTCATTGCTGAGACACATTCACTGGCAGGGTGGGGACCCTTCCGCTGCTCAGTCTATGCTGCTCCTGTTCTGTGAATCATCCTCTCCAGCTGTCAGTCTAGAACTTTCCACAAATAGTCAACTGATTTAAAAAAATAAATGTGATAAAAAAACATATCCCAGTGTATGATTTGAAGAAAACATTTGTGTGATAAGCAAGGAAGTTCCTACTCTTTGCTCTGTGGGAGTCAATAATATTGTAACCTGGGGCCTTGATCAATCTTTCTTTCTCTGTCTCTTGAGAATCTCTTCCACATATGTCAATACAGGCTTGAAATATTGCATACTAGCAGCTGTCACAATGAATAATGCTTACCTTACATATAAATGGTTAGACAGCAAATTGCAAAACATGGCAATATGCACCTTGTTGTGTCTTCATTTTGGCAGTTAACTGTGGACATTATGCATACTGTTCCAGTAGATTCTATGCAATCTTTGTGCTTATGGTCACTAATATTTGCCGGTCTGGAGTCAGATTAAACCTCCTTTACACTTTAGTGTATGACCTTGTACTAAACACACTCTTATTTATGTTCTTGTAGTCTTCAGCTATAATGAATCCACATATACAGTATGTACAATAGCACAAATTGCATCACATTTGTAACATATAGTATACTTGGTTAAAGTGATTTCACCCACTTCTCAACTGGCTCCACCAGCGTTTCTCAACCAGAGATACGTGTACCCCTGAGGCACGCAAGGCTCTTCCATGGGTTACTCAACTTATCTAGATCAATGTTTCTCAACCTGTGGGTGGCAACCCCCAGGGGGGTTATGGGATGGGTTTAGGGGGATCACAAGTTCAGGGCCAGCATTAGGGAGTGGCAAGAGGGGCAAACTGCCTAAGGCCCCACAGCACAAGCGGCCCAGCAAAGCTAAGTTACATGCTTCAGCCCAGGCATTGGGCTTCAGACAAGGCTCACAAGTGAAAAATATGCTCAACAATCACAGTGAAATGTAAGTACAATATTTACATTCCAGTCGATTTATTTTATAATTATATTGGAAAAGTGACAAAGTAAGCAGCAATCGGGTGCTGTGACACTCTTGTATTTTTATGTTTGATTTTATAAGCAAGTAGTTTTTAAATAAGGTGAAACTTGGGGTATGCAAGACAAATCAGACTCCTGAAAGGAGTACACTAGTCTTGAAAGGTTGAGAACCAGTGGGCTATGCTACTAAAACAGTAAATAAGCAACAAGTAAAGGCAAAACGTATTCCATTTGACATGGCTGGTAAAAGAAACAACAACACTTTTTTCTGATTATAGAGAATTAAAAAAAATAGATTTAAAATTTCAAATATCCTCCTCTGTTTTGAGCACACACATTTGTGTACTCACTTTGCAGGTGCAAACATGGATGCACACCCTACACAATTTCTAAGAACCCTGTGTGCATTTTACTAAGATAAAGTATGTTTTGAATCCACAAAAACCAATGCCTTTCATAGGTTTTATGGATGCAAGTTGTAATCCCTGCTTATGCACAGGTGTTAAACTATAAATAAAGGAATTGTGGAGCTGGATAGAGGCCCAACTGCCTAAATCCCTACAACACCTTCTCTAGCTTTATAACGACTTTGGACAACTCTTGCCTATACAAGATTTCAGTTCCCACTGGAATACTGTGACCAGATGCAAAGAACAGGCACAACACACTTTATCACATTGAAATTTGGATTTGGAAAGGAAACTGAACCACCCTGTTGCTCTTGTAGTTAGCCAACAGCTATGAAGAACTGAGAGTGCATTTAAAAAACAGCGGATATAGTATCAAATCTAATTCCCTCTTAAACAAAACCAAGCCAGCCTTATAGTAAACAAAAATCAATTCCCAGAAGATGCCCACCTGTCTCTCATTCTCATCTGTGCAATTTTCCATCTAAGACAGTTCAACTACAATAGGCATTTTTAATGAAGGAAATGTATATTTTACTTTGAGTTTTGGAATTGGAGGGGAATAAAGGCACCCTGGAGAGAGTGACTATAGTACATAATAGAAAAGATGAATCACAGTAGCAGCAGCCAGACATCCTCTAACTAATTTTCAGTAAGCCAGGAGTTGGTCCAGTTAAGCCAGGCTTCTTGCTGTACATTAACATGCTTTATTCAGGTTTTTTTTCCAGAGCTAACGTATCAGCTGTAGACCCCAAAGGCTTTTCTATTTAAGATCAATCAATCTACCTCACTGCAGTGCAAAACATACGCTGTCAGCTCTGGGGCTAGCTCAGAAAAGAACAACAGTAGAAGAATTTCTATATAAAAAACTGACATGTTCTAGTAGTCGATATGGGGATGCTTTCAACAGTATCATTTATTTTTATGGGATTAGAACTGAGCACTGGCAAAGACAGTATTTCCCAAGGCCCACACTCACAGACTGGTATTTAGGATTCCTCTAGACCTGTGCTTCAGTTCCAACCTGTGGAGCATTGAAACCAAGAGGGATAAAAAGCTTTACTCAGAGGACTGCAGTGTAGTATTATTTCAAATCAAAGGGTCACTAACACATTGTGCTGGGAAACTGTTCAAGGACAATAGGTAATATTGTGCTGGTGACAGACCAGTAAGGGATTCTGTTACCCCCTGCCTTGTAACTTTCGGGTGTCTTAAGCCTGTGTTGCTAGGCTCAGATCCTTGATGCCAGCAGTCAGCCTACAAGCACGAAGGTCCCACCCTGGCTTCCATCAACCTAGTTATTCCTTGCAGCATGACCCCCAATAGTCCTTCCCGTCCTGAGTCTCCCCAAATCCTTCTACCCCGAGTTCTTAAATACCAGCACTCAGACTTTCCGCCTCGGGTTCATCACCCAAGCAGGAGTGAGACTTACCCCATTATCAGTTCACTTTGGGATACACACTCCACACAGTTTGTACTCCAGGGTACTGCTAGAGGTTTAAAAAAAAGTTTACTTAATAGAAAAACCACAGATTCAAAGATGAACTAGTAAGAAAAAGCAAACATATACAACTTACACTTAAAATAAACAAATATGCAACCTCAGGCTTCACACTTCTATGTTAGACAAATTCCTTTTCTAACAGTCATTACCTATTGCCCCTGAACAATTTCCCAGTGTACCCCCTGTCAAATAGGGTGGGAAAAATTAGAGGGAACATTGCTGGCCACCAGATGCTCCAGAACAGGGGGGGTCAGGGGGCCATGTGTCATCACTTTTTACTGGCCACAAGGGCAAGCGATGGGGGGTGGGGGGGTTGGTGGAATAAGTGGCATGGGGGTGGAGCCTACAGTGCTTGATCAGCTTGATCAGATGAGCTCCTGCAGATGAAGTGTTTGGGAAAAATACTTCAGTTTCTCTGAAGAAAGATACATCAAGTCACAGTTCATGTCATGGTACAATGAGCATAAATGACACACAAGGGCCTGATTTGCCACTGCACGGATCTCATTTCATGCAGGTGTAAGTCCACCATAGTCCATGGGAGTTCCATTGCCATAAAGCTGGAGTAACCAGTGGTGAATCAGGCTCAGCAAGTATGGTGGGCGCCATCAAAGAATCAACACGTGCCTAAGAGTTACCACATAATGGTACCACAGAACACATTTTCCCCTCTAGCCTGGTTTGATTTCATCCTTAGAATAGGATAGATCTCAGTAACTCTGTGCTAGTTGTTGGCAAACGCTGAAATTTTATGGCCAATCACTGTATGAACCTGGCTCTTCTTAAAATTCCACACCTTCATGCTATAGTATTGAAATTTACTACAGCACTAATGAGGTCATTTTGTTAAGTAGAAACAAATCTCTGTCCGCTGTACAGGACAGTTTGAGTTCTTCAATTAAGCAACAGTAAATGAACCCACATTCCTTTTGGCTTTGTTGCAGGAACTCTCTATGATTAACTCTCCAGATAAGATGGACTGATTGACCTCATGGATTAATCAATGAGTTTTCTCTGCATCAGAGCAAAAGGGCAAGATGTGAGAGCTACCTGCAGTGGCATGTGTTTTAATTATTTTTACTGCAGCACAGAGTAAATAAATCCTTGTACAGCTAATTTGCAGGAAAAGACTTGAGGTTCTACTTCTTAGCACTAATTTTCATAACACTTGGTTTGTCAAGCTATCTATGCAGGGGAATGTTATAAATGTCAATAGATGTTGCAGGGTGAGAAACTCAGACAGTATGGAGATGCATACGTGGGAAATAATAATTTCAACACTCTGTGGGTAAACAAAGTAATTTAACCACAAACATCCCATGCAAAGCGTGACACCCTGTACCCCATGTTCACCACTTTTGTATGGTTATGATATATTTTGTGCAAAGCATGCCTTGTGAGGTATCATTTGAAAACTCATGATCTACTGAACATTGTAGTCCTGTTAATATGTGTGTAAAAACATTGTATATGGAGTTATGAGACTCGGCTATATGTTTGTTACTGAAACATATTGTGAGTCTGGGGATGCCCACAAACTAGCCCCTCAGAGACACAAAGGATTGTCCACAGGTGTTAGAAAACTATTGCCTGCTAACTGCAAACAAAGGATTTACACATCACAAACAGCATGTACACAGAAAGTGTAAACAAGAATTTGCAAGTCATCAAAGGACGGTTTGCAGAGTATTTCGGCAATGACCCCAGGACCCAACAAGGATTTTTCCAGCACAAGGAGCTGGGGTATAAAAAGGAGGAATAAGGGCTTCAGTTCCCTGTGCTCTCCCATCTCAACATACAAAAGCAAGATTGTTTGAAAGAAGAAGAGAAGCATCATTGAACTGTGGGATAAGCGGTTCCAGGCTGAAAAGAGACAGCCTGTGAAATATATTGCAGCTTGTGGTGAGAGAAATTGTTTTGCTTTTCGAATTATTAGCCTTGGTAAAGTTTAGGAACTGGATTGTGATTTTATCCTTTTATTTTTGTTTGTAACCAAGTCTGACTTGTAATCACTTAAAACCAATCTTTCTCTAGTTAATAAACTTCTTTTAGTATTTTATCTAAACCAGTGTGTTTTGACTGAAATGTGTTTAGGGAATCTCTACTCAGGTTAACAAAGGCTGGTGTATACCCATTACTCTTTGATGGCCTGGTGGACTGATTATTGAGCTTACACTGATCATGGTGGTCTTGAGCATTGTAAGACTCACATTTCCGGGGTGCAAGACTGGAACTCCAGGATATGCAGGTTTTGCCCTGTATCTGTTCATGAATGGCTGGCAGAGCATTCATGTAACTTTGCTGGTGTACCTTTACATGCTTATGGCTGTGTGAGCGGAGCCTGGAGAGGCTGCTTTTCACTAGCACAGCAGTGTAAGAGGCACCTTGGTCTGGACAATTAAGGGGACACTGCTGTTCAAAAGTCCAGCTTGTACCATGGGGACAGGGCCAGTGCAAGGATATTTTGCGCCCTAGGCGATACTTCCATCTTGCGCCCCCCCCCCCCCGCCCCCCCCTCTCCCCCAACATCACCATATCATTCCTAGTGACCACCACTTTAGCGTCACGTTCACATGTTAGGTAACGTTTATATTATAGAATTTATGTTTCCGCGCGTTCTAATGTTAGCATTATTTCGAACAATTTTCGTCCAAGTCCAATGCTGAGCCATGTCTAGGTTCATAGTTGACAAGGTAGAGTATGCCCAAACAAGTCTTTGTTGCCACATGATTTTCGCATATATGGTTATCCTTGAGCTTGATCAAGCTTCTCTTCTTCCACTTTTCCCTCATCGAACCTCCGGGGATCAGCGAGGTGTTATGCGACTAGCGATAATCTGTGGTCGGCACTGAGTCTCGTCCAGCTTATTTCCCATATGAAGTCACATCTGCCAGTGGAGTGAACTCCTTTGACTCATCTTACAATAGCTTGCAATTCACTGCACAGTCTGCCCTCGGATTTCTTTGATTGCGTTGTATCGTTGAACCCCTTTCTCCAGATCAGCCTGTCTCCCAATTTGCTTTGCTGTGGTTATGTAGTTGGTCGGTGTGTATTTGCTAAACGGTGTAACATACATGATATGAAGTCCAAAATACTGACTGACTAATGGCGGCTGCTCCATACCGTGTTGAATGCATTCTCAAGTACGAGATCGTTATGTCTTGCTCTCGTATCAGATTATGCTACCTAGGTATAACGGAAGTCTCACTTCAAATTTTTGGTCTTTCGTGTTCTAATAAAATATGTTCTCATCGTGGTCAGTTTTCAGTACCTGGTGATACTGACCTACGGCGTCTTCTTGTCTTATGATACCAGACTTGTGCAATAGTCTCTTGGTGCTTTCATATGAGGGGAGCTAGTTTCCACTGCGTGACTATTCCTCTGACTGCTCACGCATCTGTTCTCTCTTGCAAATGCTCTGGTTCTACCATATGATTCTCAATCAGGGCTGCGCTCTACATTCTGCAGCCAGCACATACAAACATTCTTGCAGTTTCCCTAAGCTTTAGCATAATGGCATTCACATATATCAATCTTCTTATTGCCTTGGGTGCTTGCTATATCATTTGATCTCAAAATTCACGTAATGTTCCTACGCATGAAACCGAGAACAACAATACTTGAACAATAAAGAACCTGAGTTTTGTTCCATGAGACGTCTTCTATGTTTCGTGGTGCTTTTTCTCTCGTTTGTGGATCAACTCGTATGTTGACAATAGCTGCGATTGATCCTGTCAGAGTATTCAACCCTTCATAGATGTCTACCGAGCAGCTCCATACATAAGTGTCGCCCATAAAGCAGGATGCAAATAGCTCCCCATGAACCCTATGACATCAGCTGGTACATATAACAGACACCTGTCCCTCACAGCACTACTCATAACATGCCATTTTGCTCAGGACAGACATGCATAGAGGATACTTAGCATTCAGTGGTCTCTACGCTGCCAAAGCAACGCATGCAACTAACTAACCAGTCCATCAACTTTTTGACGCCTTGGGCACTGTGAGAGGTAGCCGTTGCCAGACTAGCCCCTGAGGTGCACTACCAAATCTACAAACTGAGCAAGGTGCTGCCTAGATCCTGCTGAGACTGCTGTCCTGCACAAGTGAACACAGCCTCCATGAGGAGAGAACTCAAACAAAATCACGCTCCCTTCTGCATTTCCCCCACACCTCTTCAGGCAGCGCTATGGGGGGTCCACATAGTTAGCCCTCTGTTTCAGGCAAAACACAGCAGCAGGCTTTAAAGTCAGACAGGGTCGCCCAAGAGGACTCAGGGGCCTTGGCCAAAGCAAAACGGGCCCGCTTCCATAAAAATTGCAATACTATAGTAACATGTATTAGAAAGTAAAAACTAACTATGAATACATTCAAAAATAATTGTAATAATTTGAAAATAAACTAATACAATATTAAACATTAAAGCTGTCAATGTAATGTATACATTTGCAATTACATATGGGCAGTGCTGGCGTGATGTGATGGTGGGACCAATGGGTCGCTGTGTGGAGCTGGCTCGGGTCAGGGTCCCAGCTCACAGGGGCTTGGCTCAGGGTTGGGGAGATAGGGTCAGGGGGGTTCGCTCAAGGGCTGGGCTCAGATCTGGGGTCAGGGCTGTTAGGGAAGGGTCAGGGTTTTCCACTCAGAGCGATTGAGCTCGGAGCTGGGGCAGGGCTGTGGGATGGGTCGAGGGTTCCGTCAAGACTGGCTCAGAGCTGGTCAGGGCGTGGGGGATGGTCAGGGGTGCCTGGGGGCACCGTCACAGCTCAGTCTGCAGTGCTTCTCTCCAGCCGTCCAGCACAAGGAGCAGGTGCGGACCAGCACACAGCACCTGAGGCCAAGCCTGTGGGAGGCACTTGCTTACCTGCCCAGTGCCTTGAGCGGTTTTGGGGTCCTCTTTCTCCTCGCTTCACCAGACACCGCTGAGACCGTGTTGGGCGCCATGGCTGCCGCAGGGGTGCCGACCCGATGGGGCGCCTGGCTGCCCAGGGTCGCCGCGGGCGCCCTGGGCTGGCCGGGCACCGCGGGGGCGCCCTGACCCCACCACCAACCACAACCCCCACCACCCCCCCCCCCCCCCCCCAACCACCCCCCCCCCCCCCAGGGGACGACCTGGGCTGCCGGCACTGCAGCAGTGGCTCCCCTGACCGGGGACGGAGGAGCCCTGGGCTGCCGGGGCCCGTGTCGGCGGACTCCTGACCCGGGGCCCTGGGTCGGGCTGCTGCCAGCTACGCTACCCCGGGGAGCCCTGGGTGGCCGGTCCGCTGCGGCTCCCTGGACCCCGGGGGCGCCCTGGGCTGCCGGGCCGCGGCGGTGGCTTCCTGACGCGGCGCCCTGGTTCTCCGGGCTGCTCCGCAGCACGCTGACCCGAGGGGGGGGGACCCGGCGCCCTGGGCTGCCGGGCCGTGGCGGTGGCTCCCTGACCCGGGTGCCCTGGCTGCCAGGCTGCGCAGCGCTCCTGACCTGAGGGCGCCCTTGGACTGCTGCCGCTGCAGCCGGCTCCCTGACCCGAGGGCCCTGGTCGCGCTCCCTGACCCGGGGGCGCCCTGGGCTGCCGGGGCTGCGCAGACTACCCTGACCCAGCGGCGCCCTTGGACTGCTGGGCCTCTTCACGGCTCCTGACCCGAGGTGCCTTGGGCTGCGGCGGCTTCCCGCCCTGGAGGCCCTGGGCTCGGGCTGCTGCAGTGGCTCCCTGATCCGAGTGGGCCCTGGGCTTGCCGCGGAGGCCCGGGGGGCGCCCTGGGTTCCCGGGCTGCCGCAGCTGCGCACTGACCCCGGGGGTGCCCTGGGCTGCCGTGGCTGCGCCCTGACCCCGGGGGTGCCCTGGGCTGCCGGCCACCGGCAGCTCAGACTACCTATCCAGCAGCGGCCGCTGCAACCATTTAAAAATTTGGGGGGGGGCGCTGCTTTTTGGCGCCCCTAAATCTTGGTGCCCTAGGCAACCGCCTAGTTCGCCTAAATGGTTGCACTGGCCCTGCATGGGGATGTTACATAAAGTTATCCGCAGCAGTAACATCACTGTTTCTAGACCCTGACTTGTCTTGAGACCTCATTTGCTAACCTGATGGAGATTTATCTTGGATACCACAGATGTACACCTTTTCCATCTAGTGAGTATATAAAATAAAGCAATAGAGTGCTGTAGGAACTTTTAAGAAAAGGAGGTTTGATAGAGACCCATTTCCAGCACAGGAGTTCGGAGAAAGGGAGAGTGAAAATATGGTCCTGAGAAGGTATCCAACTCAGGTAGCTTCATGCTTTCCTTTCTGCATCCTCTTCAAAACAAACACACACACACCTGGAAATAGAGGATGTACAAGTCACTGAAGAAAAAATAGAGATCCAAGTAAAGAAACTGAATTCCTAGTAGATTTGTTCTACAAATAAGCTCTGAGAACAATGGGCCTGATGCTCTTCTCACTTACACTAGTCTGAATCAGGATTAACTTCATTCATATCAATGGAGTTACACTTGTTTAAATCATAATAAGCTAGAAGAAAATCAGGCCTTGTGTTCCCACCTGAAAAGGGAATACCGACTAATTTGGTTTAAGCACAAATACTAGCATTTGCAAACCGCCTTATCAAATGAATTAGGATAGAGTGCCTACATTTGCCATGCTGTTCAACTTGACTATGTGCACAGCGAGTAATAGTATTCTTTGACTTTCACTATAAAGCATATACAAAATCTTCACGTTTCAGTGGAAATTAATATTGCACTGAATAAAGCAGTGCTCAACATCCACTGGATTTAGCTATTTTGACATTTAAGACAACCATGCCCATAGAGCTTGCAGATTTCTTTCTGACCCAGTTGGGTTCAATTTCAGGCACGCAGTCAGCAACCTAGAGCATAACAAAGGCCAGTTTTGCCTTACCACTCTGTTAGAGACTAGTTCATGGATTTCAGATTGCACAGAAGAGGCTGCCTCTATCTACAAAAGGTCTATCATATTGACAGCAGTCCAAATCTTACTATTTCGGGACCAAATCATGAGTAAGGATTCAGCCTACTGGCCTTAAACTCACTTGTTGGATGTTGGAGAACCTAATATGACATCGTCAGCTACACCAAGGGGGTGCCAAAGCAGTGAATTAGAGCATGTGATAAATGTGGCACAAAGCAGTGAGATCACAGAAGATATCAAGTAAAGAAACAATAGGAAAATCCAAGACATTTCTGAGTGTAGTGAATCAAATTAAACTGCCTGAAATTCCACATGGAATTTATTTGACAAATTTCTTTCTCCCTCTTCAGTTTTCTGTTTGAGATGAACTGTCGTCTGGCAGCTTCAAACGTCTGGCACAGTTTCAGCTTCAGTTTGCTGGGGTTGAATCCAAACAGGAACTTGAACTTTACCAGTTCTGTTCTTTTTGTAAACATATTTGCTGTGGCTGCCAAGTGCTTTCCAAAAGTACACAAACCCAGAATCCAAAAGGAAAACATTGTTTTCTCTCAATAAAGTTGCATGTAAACACCTACTGGTAGCGTCTACCACATATTGCATTGTGCAGCCTGGTTATATCCTGCCTCATCCTGCATTCTTTGCATGCTCCAAACAGGAATTCAGCAGGAGTTCTGGGTGCAAAAAACTGCTGGATTGGGTTCATTACTGAGCCATGGCTGTAGTCAGATACCACTTCCAATCCTGGCTTTCCAGGCTACGTTGTTTGCAAATTTTCTCCATGAGGCTGTGTGTTCAGCCAATAATATAACAATAGCAGCAGGCTCACTCAGGCATACTGGAGGAGACAAGCTGCAGCATATCATTCACAGGTTTGATGGCAAAGACCACTATGGATAACCTTAGTTTCCTGTTTTAGGTAGATGACTTCAGGTTGAGTAAAGCCAGACATATAAGTAGTGAGACGTGGTCAGGAAACTCCTGAGAGAGTAATAAGTCACCATAAACCAGGCAGATTCTCTCTTTTCCTTTAAAAATGAATGACTGATTCTTTTTAACAACAAACATAACACACATTCATAAATTTCTACTTGCAGGGCCAGCTCCAGCTTTTTTGCTGCCCCAAGTAGCGAAGCAAAAAAAACAAAAACAAAAACAAAGATAAAGCTGCGATCAGCGGCACTTCGGCGGCAGCTGTACCGCGCCGCTTCATTCTTTGGTGGCAGATCCTTCGCTCCGAGAGGGACTGAGGGACCCGCCGCCGAAGACCCGGACGTGCTGCACCTTTCCATTGGCCGCCCCAAGCACCTGCTTCCTTCACTGGTGCCTGGAGCCAGCCCTGTCTACTTGGTAGGATGAATGCAATTCTTCATGACTGGAGAGGAGCTCTGTGTGGCAAAAGCTTCTCTCTCTCTCCAACAGAAGTTGGTCCAATAAAAGATATTACCTCCCCCACCTTGTCTGTTCTTCATAACAGCCAGCTATTATTCAGCAATATCCCACCTTGCAGTGCATGGCCTCTTACAAAAAGCATGCATTCTTTCTCCACCATTTTAACCTGATGAAACCAAAACATCGTATACCACTTGAGTTCCATAAACTGCATAAAATACAGCAGCACTGAAATGCTGTCAGTGGAGAGCAGCAGACAACGCCTTATACAGCTGTGGGAGTACACATTTTGGCACTGGACAAAGAGTCAAATAACTGCTGTTGGCAAAATGTCCATAAAAATTTCATTACCCATAAAGAGCTGGCCTTATCTGTAAGACTCACATACAATGCACAAAATACAGAATGTGGAGGCCATATTTATTTTATTACACATTTATTTTTTCCTCCTTAGATTCTAATTATCTCTAGATTTTGTAATTACCACCTTACTAAAGTTTCTATCCATCCAGTAATATTTTAAAGCTATTTCCTAAAAACTGAAAGATTTGCAGCGAAAAACATAGACTCTATCTTAGAGTTTTGGGATGTCACCCATCACCATAGCATCTGAGCATCTTTCATGTAAAATCGGTTGCAATAGAGAAGTCTCTAGTAGACTTCATGGAGTCTGTCTCTTCTCACTTTTGGGGGAAAACATTTGGCTTGGGATATGTTTCCCTTTGGGGTCGTTGGTTGATATGATTTGTTGATTTATTTTGAAGGTTAAATACATGCGATTCACAATGCTGGGGAGAGTGTTATCAAGTCTTACTACTTTGCCCAAAAAATGGCAACAGGCAAAGGCCAATGCCTCCCTGAAACTATGGACAGCAGCTGATGATTCGAAAAACTACCAGCCAAAGTCATTACAATGTGTAATACACAAGCTCTTGGTAAGGATGCTACTGCAGAGAATTACCCTCATCTTTGAAGACTATAGTTCTAAAAAGTAATCTAGGTTTAGACTGAGATGAAGCACCTACAATTGGGTAATTGCACAAACAACCTATTTCAAACCCGGCTATCAATGCAGTGGCCTTTGTGCACTGTCCTTGGCATATGACATGGGTTGTCAGGACTGCCTGCTTCTACCAGTGTCAAAAATAGCACAAAGCAGAACAACATTGCGCCTACTGACAGTCATGCTCGCCAACCACAAATTACATCTAATGGAACAGATCAGCAAACCTTGTTCACTGAGCTGCGGGCTTCCACAGGGATCTGTCTTGGCTCCATTGCTCTTGACTATTTATATCAGTGGCAAACCATTGATCCAGTCATGGACATTTGGATGTGTGGATTATCTCAGGCTTGCCATCAAGAGAGCACTTTCACCCCCGCGGAATGCATCCTCAGAGAAGATATGAAAAAAATGGCGGAGCACTGTTATGGTGGATCCTCACCTCAGGATCACCCTTGTACCTAGTTGTTCCAGTGCAGGGGGACCTTGTTTCTAATGCCTCTGCTGGCCATTTCCTTGGCCCTGCCATGGCCTTTTCATCTGTCTTTTCTCCTAAGTCTCTATCTGGTTGCTCTGTGGCTTGTTCTTAGGGCCAAGTCACATAAAAGTTTAAACTCCTTCCCGAGTAATGAAAAGTCCATTTATATCTTTCAACTAATAACATCTTCTGCCTTGTCTCTATTCCTGGGCCTTGAAGAGCTCCTTCTAGGTGGCTTCTTCCCAAGCAGCATTTCCAACTTTGCCCCTTTCTTCCCCAGGAACTTTAGCAGTTTCCCTCAGGGATCTCCCTGTCACTTACAAACCCAACTTCCTATCTCAGGACTTCTCCAACAGGAGCCTAATATGCTCCCTGTAGCTGTCATCCAGTCTGACATCCCCAGGCCTTTTCCAGAAAGGACACCATCCTTCTTCCTCTTACCTGGGTCTCCTCCCTCTGACTGAGTTCAGTTCCATTTAAGTAGTCCTCCACATCTGGGGTCATTAAGCTCCATCACACCCACTTAGGATTACAAATTTCTGCTAAATTGCTAGATCATGGGCCAGGCTGAGGGACCGCTGCTAAGTCACAACCAAGGCTGAGCTCCGCTTGTCTTCGTGGGACAGCCAGCTTATTGGTTATGGTAACTATAACCAAAACCTCAAAAACCAGCTGTCTCCATGTTCCACCTGAGCAACAAACATGCAAAGAGGTGCCTTAGTATCACCTTCTGCAATATCACGCTCAGGCATAAGGATTTCCTGAAATATCTCAAAGTGGTTCTGGATTGCGGCCTCACATACCGTCAACATCTGAAGAAGACTGCTGCCAAGATAACAGCTACAAGCAATGTAATTCACCAACTAACCGGGACCAGTTGGTGAGCAGATGCTCACACCTTACAGTCAACCATCTTGGCCTTTGTCTTCTAAGAAGCTCAATGCTGTGTGTCAAAATGGGCAATACAAACAAAGTTTATCAACATGCATTTGAACACTGCTATGAGAATTGTCACAGGAAAGCTGAAGTTAACACCAACGGTCTGGCTTCCTGTCCTAGCACATACCTTATCACCATCTCTCAAAAACTGAAGCAGCAATAATACATGAATATGATAACAAACCCAGTCTTGTCCACCTATGAAGATCACCAACCTCTCCACCCCAAGATACCACCTGAAGTCCAGGAACCCCTTCTGGTTAGCAGCCAAAGCTCTTAAAACCTTGGGTCTGTCAACAAAAGACAAGTAGCAGAGGCTGTGGGAAAATGACGGGGGCAACAATCAAGACCTGATCATGGATCCTACAGACCAATCACTGGACTTCACAATGCCATGTAAGATATGGATTAGAGCAAACTGCATCAGAACCTCACAAAGGCACTGGAACTGCCTACTACACAAAAGGAAAATGAAGGTTCACCAGATATGTGAATGTGGAGAAGACATTCACACCATGGAATATGCACGGAACCATTGCCCTTGAAGATCTTTCTCTGGACGGACATCCCTGCTTCAAGCTACATCATCAGAAGCCACAGAGTGGATGACAAATTTGGATGGCAATCTTTAATGGTGTTTTGCATGTTGCCATATGAAAGAAGATTATTTTGCAGTGACGTCTTTATGTACTTCCCTCTTGGTTCCATGTCTGATGTGAGATATGAAGTCATCTCTAATATGGGCACTGAATCCTACTCTCATTTCCTGTTCCAAATACAGAGAATTAAGGCCTCAATCCTGCAAACACTTCAGCATTAATTTAGGTGCTTAACTTTAGCTTTGAAGGCAATGAAAGGACTCACCTGCTTAGAGTTCAACATATTAGTGTTTGCAGGATCAGAGGTGTATCAGATATTAGTGCTGTGAATATATACTGGTAAATCTCGACTGTTTAGTGGAACCACTGTGTTTCTAACAACATGGATATAAGCTGTACGGCATACTCTCAGTACTAAACATTTTTTTTTATACAGGACATGTACACATTAATTTATGCTGCAGTCTTATTTACTTTATTCTGATTTTTGATATTTAATTATTCATTTTGGACCAGTTCTCAGTTTGCACTACTATGCAAAGATAAGGAAGAATGGAGAGTTTCTTTGCACTGAGGTTTACATCACCATGCTCTCCAATTAATTCAAGTTTTTCATTAATCACACTGTTTTTCTAGAGTGAAATGGTGGGAAAAAACCCACCCGGGTTTCCTTTGTAGAAAAATCAGGACCTTGATTCTGCAACCCTTACTTGCGTGAGTAGACTCAGTGAAGTCAGTGACTGTGCTCATGTGTGTAAAAACAAGATGGGTGAGTAAAGACTCCAAGACTGAGCCAATCTGGGACTTATTTTTTTAATTACAGGATTATGAGTAAACCAATCAGTTGGCAGAGTTAATGCTGATGTATTCAATACATTTCTCGTGAAGAACTTTGACCAAAAATTTGAAACCTTCCAAGTATTTGTCTCATGTTCCATACTTCCAGCCGCAGAAAATGGTAGCATAGCTAACAATGTCTTTTCTAGTGGAAGATGCTATGCATGATCTATTTATTTTTCTAAACACAAATGAAATGTTTATTTCAAGGTAATTATCTTCTGGAAATTTTTGACATAAAACTCTCATTAAAGATTTCACAAAGAAGCAGGGACAGTATCACTGAGTCCATAAAATGTTGTAGAATTTTATTGACATTTTACTTCTGCATGTAAATTAAAATTTCAAAAAGTCAAAAGAACTAAAATAGATTATTGAATAAATAAAAGAGTTAAAAAAAAAAAAGCAGGAGAATTTGGATGCTTGCCAGCAAAGGGCACAACTAAAAAGCCATCAGTATCTTCTCAAGCTTTTACTGGTTTCTGGCATGACAAAATTCCCACTTTGAAAAAAATGCAGCACAAACCATTGATTCAATCTTCATTTAAGTAAAACACCCTCTTGTCTGAATCATGATTATGTCCCCCAGTGTGAATTACTCACCCGGTTGTCCTTTGATTTCTCAAATGTCCCAGAAACATTTCAGTTAAGTAGGCCTGCAGTGCATCTATGTTATTTCTCTAAACGGGGGTAGGGAAACAACCCTTTTCTTTTGGGCACGTGTAAATGATTGTAATAGCCCACAGCCTGTAGCTTGAAGTAATGAGTTACTGATAGATAGTCAAAAGCAGCCACGATCTTCATCCAAGTATTCAGATTAGTCCTCACTGACATCACAATTGTATCCTGACTTATGCCATGCCTTGGTACTGCGCGTTTATGGATATATCCTATCACATTTTAAAGATTCAGAGCTTGATATTTATGTGCCTAATATCATGCACTATCATCAGGATTATATGCATAAATCAGATAATTACACTACAAATGAATCTATTAGCCATCCGTTATCATCACCTGATTTTCACACACAGCTGGTATGCCTAACTTGTCTGAATATCAGACCTTTAAATAAGGAATGAGCAAATCAACTCTGATTAGCCATAACCAGCTCTGATGTTGGCCCAAATCTCAAGGAATTTTGAAGGTGCAGATCTGTGTGGCTAATTTTAAAGTTTTGCTAACCTTTATAAAAGCAAACCATTTAAAAACAATAGTTGCTCGTTTGGCATCTTGAATCCCTGCACTGTGCCACAAATACATCCTCCCAACTATCACCCCCATCCCTCCCTTTCACGTATCTCCTCTGGCAAGCAGATGCTGGTCAGAAAGTGGTGGGCTAATCTGATAAGTAAAGTTATTCAGAACTGGTTTACAGAAGTGGGTAAAGAGTAATACTGTTCTACCGTTAGGAGCTCCCATGCACTGAAACTTCCTTTCTTCAGAGAATAAACTCTTGATCTGGATCCATTTTTTATTGCCTGCCATTGTTCCCTCTGTTGCCTCACTTCCTCCTCTAGCCCTTTTCTTCACCCAGCCTGCCTTCCCTCTTGCTCACACCTGCCGCACGCTGTTTTCATCACAGAGTCTCAATGGTGAGTCTAGCAGATAGTTGCAAATCCTGGTACCTACCAAGGCCTTCCCAGAACAGATGTACTCCCAAAATACAGGGGATTGTATCCTCCGTTTTTCCCATTTACACTAGCTGAGAACATCACACTTTGCAGGTAGAAGGGATGCTCTGGACATTGATAAGAGCAGACAGACCCACAATGCTGAGATGCCGCCTTTGTGAGAGACTCATTCAGGATGAATGCACCTACTTGTTTGGAGTGTGCCTGGGCTGGTGCATTTATTTCCTCATTTTCATGAGCAACAAAAGTTACTTGAAATAATAAAAAAATAAAAAAATTATAATAAAAAAAGGGAAGAACACAAGTAACATGGGAAGATTCCCCCCGCCTACTGATTTCTGAAAAGAAAAATATAGGCTGTCTTGATTATTACTGCTGTCAAGTGTTTAAGCTGTCCTCCTTCCAGTGTATTTGTGCTGCACAATGCACCTGTGGAGTGCTGATATTAGATCTTATCACTATTCCCTGTTGTGTCTGATTGCTTAAGCAGCAAGTGACCGAACATCCTCTTTCATTTGTGCCCCGTTATTAGAGGAGCGGTCACTAGGCTTTCTCCCTATTACCCCACATGACTCCTGTTGCCCAAATGGAGTTCTCACGTGAGGTGATTATTTGTTCTTGACATGATTAACTGAGGATTTGCATCAGGTTTCCTGGACTCTGTATTGCTGTAAATCTGAAAGGATATTTTCAGCGAGCTAACCCTCAAGTTCACAAAATCTAGTGTAGACTTCGTGGAAAGAAAGCTTATTCTCTAGGTGAATGTTCTCAAGTTTACTCACCTCCACATAAAACACCTTCTCCATTTTTCAATCATTTCCTGGTTGCTTATCTTTGGTGGATAGCTGATATTTCAGAGTTATGTATTCACTGAAGTAATTTCAAGTCCTTTATAATAAAGCTGAGGAAACACTAACAATGAAAAGCCAATGCTCCCACTTGCCCATTAGCAATTCTTAGCTCACAGATGAAGGACTGTATCATCCAAAACTGTTTACTAAAACTTCATTTAAAATTAATATTATTTAAATCAGAGAGGAATGAGTGATGCTCCTGGCTTCTATCACCTCTTCTTCAGTGAGAGCCATTAATTAACAGCTGTCCCTCACCACATAATCCTATTTGTGAGATCCAGACAGATTCAGATGTATAGCTCCCATTGATGCTAACATAGCTGTGCATACAGATCTCGGAGGATGTCTGGCCCAGAAAATGAGTCACACCTCCACAAATTGCACAATGGAGACCTGTTCAAATATGAAAAATGATCATTTGTGCTTGTTTTCTTAATGCTGAATACAGTATCAATCAGGCCATTATGAATCAGTTCTTTATTTGTGAACATAGGACTCAGAAGATAAGCAATTTGATCTTTTTAACTTAAAAGTAAACTTTTTTTTCAAATCCAAATTACACAGCAACAAAAATATACACAACATAGAGGGCCAAATATCCAAAGGATGGCAGGGGATTGATTGCATGATTATTAACATATATTCCAAATAGTGGGACCAAATTTTTAATATCCCATGCAATAGATTAACCACTGTGTCCAGGTGCCTATTGCATAGGCAAAACCCTGAACTCTGGAGACATTCGGTATTCCTGGGAGTCTTAGAGATGAGTCTGGGTTCAAATATCTCTCTGTTGCATTTTGCATTTGTAATTGTCCACAGCTCTCTCGATTTCAAACTGAAATTATATTAGTGGGAGGGGGTATGGAAGAGGGAAGAAAAATGCCTCATCCTCTGGTTAAGCTCTGCTCAATGTGGAACATGAGGAGAGGGAAACAAGTTCTGTTATATCACCTTTCCAAACTCTGCCCACTTCATCCTGGGTGCAGACAGGAGTCAATCCAACGACCAGTACAATTTAGACCCACCTCAGGGCTAGTCTACACAAGCTAATAATGAACCTCAAGGGAGTGTTATGCAGCTAGAGATCAATGCTTACTGCCAGCAACACTGGTTCTGCTGCACCTGGGTATATTCCCATGCCAGGGGAATCCTCAGCCTTCTAATTAAGGCAGCTTTCCGACACTGGCATAGGTGGGGGTCAGGAGCTGGCCCAAAGGATGCAAGAAGATTTCAGGATGGCCAGAAAAAGAAGCAGAAATCCTTCTAAAATTGTTGCATGTTTCCACTTCCAATTCCCCTCACATTTCAGTACGTTCTATTCCCTGTATCAGGGTGAGGGCTGGGGTGAGGTCAAATTGTGTCTGCTTACACGAAGCCGAATATGGCTTATTAAGACCACTAGCATCAATAGAATTATACCTGGGATGAATTTGTTCTATTGATTTTTTTAGAAACAAGAAGTTAAACAATTCCAAAAAGCTTTAAGGCTTTCTAATATATTTGAGAACGTTGCTGTGTTTTCGACCAGGGGAAAACAAACAAACAAACAAACAAACAAACATCTTCATACCTGAAGCAACAAAACTGTGTTTCTTCTATTAATGAACAGTAAAAGTGTGTCTGGGGGGGAAATCTAGTGATTAGATTTCAACCGCTTATTGCTTCCAAACTTAAAGCCATTTTGCCTGAGACAATATTAAGATGCTAGGATGCAAAGTTTGATCATTAATTTTGGCTAACACTATACATTAATGCTGCTGCTGCAGCCTTAGATGTTTTCTTCTCTTCCCCCCCTTTTAGACAGCCTTAATGATGCTTAAAGTCAATTCTAATTGCTGAATCATATCACTCTCCACTTCTCTAAAATGCTTGGGGGCAAAAGAAATAGTGAAGATTAATGACACACGTATAATTAGAAGAAAATGTACAAATCTTTTGTTAATCATTCAGAAATAATTTGATAAATATGAATTTCTGAAAAGCTCACAGAATAAAAGATGATAAAATGAGTGCTGCAGCACACAGTTGAGCTCAGCTACAGTGCGTAGGGGAGGGGAGAATGAGGATGTATTAACATAACAGGATTCAGCATGGAAGACCATCTGTTTTAATTGAGCAAACTTATTCATACAATGCTTTGCACCACTAATCTTGTTTAGATTAATGTTAATGTTCTATTAAAAGGTAGTTTATCATCTCACAATACTGAGTTAAAGTAGTCAAACCCATACCAACATCCTGCAGCTTATATAAAGGCAGAAAGCTAGACCATTACTAGACTATTGATCTTCCTACAACACAACTGTTAGGCTGGGAGGCTTTGTTGAAAAGTAACCAGGGTTCCTCTTTGTGTGTTATGGGTGAGCACACAGATGAAAACTTTTGTTTTCTTAGTATAGAGAGGTTACTCTGCAAAAGATTTGTAATTATGTGTTTGGAAAAATACAGGAATGATCTTTGGGCTGCTGATGTCTTTCAAGTCATAAAAGGGTAGAATAAGCATTGTGTGTGCATTTTCCTGTGATAGCTTATCGCAAGAAAACATTCAATCTCTCCCTAGCCTGTGCATTTAATGAGAAAGCAAAAAGTTGAGCGTTACTTGGAAGCATGTCTATCATTAAAAACCCAGCCAGAAGCGGGAGGGATAGCTCAGTGGTTTGAGCATTAGCCTGCTAAACCCAGGGTTATGAGTTCAATCCTTGAGAGAGCCACTTAAGGAGCTGCGGCCCAATCTAGTAGTTGGTTCTGCTAGTGAAAGTAGGGGGCTGGACTCAATGACCTTTCAGGACCCGTTCCAGTTCTATTAGATAGGTATATCTCCATATATTATTATTATTAAGGGTAAGCCAAAGGAATCATAGCAAGTGCTGTGTCTGTGCTGAAAGCACATTTGAGTTTGAACCAAAACAGTAAAAATGTAAGAGGCACCAGTATCTCTTGCTGAACCCAATTTTTGCAAATGTAACAGATCCTGAAAATGTGCTCCCTCATAGTCCCTCACAGGAGAAGACTGGTGCCTAAAGATTTAAGGATATTATTATGTGGTTGCCTTTATATAACAGGACTATCCTCGCACCAGCCAATAAATCGAGTGATTTGATAGGTGGGGGCTAGCATCAACCCAGACGGAAGTAGCTCATTGGCAAAGCAGCCATTAGGAAGCAATATGTTTACAAAAAAAAAAGGGGGCATCGATGGAAAACACATACTCTATACCAGTGTTTCTCAAACTGGGGTCACTGCTTGTGTTGGGAAAGCCCCTGGCAGGCCAGACCAGTTTGTTTACTTGCCTTGTCCACAAGTCCGGCCAATTACAGCTCCCACTGGCCACGGTTCACCGCTGCAGGGCAATGGGGGCTGCTGGAAGTGGCGGCCAGTAAGTCCCTTGGCCCGCACCACTTCCAGCAGCTCCCATTGGCCAGGAGCAGCAAATCGCAGTCAGTGTGTCAACCTAACTATATCTACTTAAGCACTATGCCTCTCGTGGAGGTGGAGTTATTAATTTGATGTAGTGGGTGAGTTACACGGGAGGGACCTACGTTTTAGTGCTGATGCTTACAGAGTTATGTCGATGTAAGCTGTCTTATGCCAACCTAACTGTAGGGCAGATGAGGGATAAGAGTCTTGCGAGAGTAAAACTCTGAAGCCTTGTCTTCACTGCTAAAAAATGTTCGTTTTTTTTATCTCAGAGTAACTAGTGCACATGAAGTATCCCATAGTAAAACACAGTGAAAACAAGGCAATTTAGTTTTATTGAAGGTAAACTAGGCAAGGTTAGCACTGTACCCCCACCTAGGGTTGACCTCACCTAATTTACCGCAGGATAAAACAAAAATGCCTGTCCTCACTGTGTTTTTCCCTGGCAATAGTTCACAGATGTTAGTTACCCTGAGATTAAAAACAAAACAAAACAAGAAACCATTATTTTTCTCAAAGCAGTGAAAGACAAGATCCGAGGAAGTGGGGGAGGTGGCTGCGTAGTGTGAAAATGAAAGGGCAGTTCAGGGGCAACAATCCTGAAGAATCACACTTACTAAGCACTTAGCCACTTTGCTGCCTTCAAGTGGTCTCTATGGTAGGAAAGAGAAAGAACCAATTATTGATTTCATTGTCAGGTGTATTCAAAGTTAACATATTATAATTGTTTTACTAAACCTAAATTAAGCCATGATGATCCCAATTCAGCAAGGTACTTAAGCATATGGCTAACTTTAAGCACATGTATATTCCTCGGGATCACACACACATACCTAAAAAGTTAGGCACATGCCTAAATAACTTGCTGAATTGGGGCTTATAAGAGGAAGATAATTTACAGTGTGACTCATTTTTCCTTTCAAGACAGAAATGTCTTTGGAAATATGTGAGTTAGCTACATGGACAATGAACCAATGCATTGTATTTACACATGACAAATTATGCATTCATCCATTGTTTGAAAGTTTGGAATTCACTGTTGGTGGTAAACTTTTCACTAGAACACACAGATGGTCCTGCCTGATCCTGTTAATGAAAAAACTCTCACACAGCTACAAAAACAGACGTGATCATCTGTTTTTCAATATTCTGGAAAAAAAAAAATCTACAGAGGTGTAAGGTGCTATACAAATGAGAATAATTAGCTTGTGCCATCTGTGGACATTAGAAAAAAGGAGAGTATATGTATTCCTATGTTTTATAATGATAAGCTTTATATCGCCAGCAAAGTATGAAGTTAATAACTTTTCAATTTATGGTGACCTTCTGCTCTAATTTACTTAAGGAACTATAATACTAGCTGTCTCTCATGCCTTTTCACCTTATAATTAGCAATTAATAACAATTGCCATTAAAAAGTAATAAGTCTGTAGCTGTCTGACAATCCACTGATTAATTTTGCAGATTGTAAAGCACTTTGGAACCTACTTGGCTGAACTATCAGTTTTATCCAATTGTCAATTTGCTGGTGAATGTTGTTCATGTGTGACCAAGTCCTCTAGCACATCTATCGGTAACTGACAGTAGTGGGATGTATCAGCAGCCATTGGAGCCCAGTCATTGATAATACTATCTGAGGACACAATAATGCTTTTGTGCATGGGATTTTGTACTAATTTATATTTTGTCCCTGCACATGGGGATATTTTCCTCCTCTGCTATTTGATATGGGAGGGTGGGTACATACAATACAAGGCAGTGTGATAAGCTGATGATAAATGCAGGATCTGCCCAATGCACCAGCATCAGGGTGTGGTTGGTATGCGAGAGTATTAATGTTTATATATTCAGTGAAGGGGCATTAGAAATAAATTGCAAATGTCTAGGAATAGATTTCACCTGGTCCTATTAAAACTCTTCAAGGGACACCTAGAAACAAGGGATGTGCATGGGTCAAATTCAAATGAGTGTTCCATTACATTTGGAGTAATTGGGCTGCCGAGGCACTGAAATCTTCAAAACCCAGGTCTGGTTGTCTCTCTGTTTACCTCCTGCCTCATCTCTCGTTGTCAGGGTGCCATGGGTCATTCCTACATTTACTCCCAGGGTGAAATAAAACTCTCTGAATAAAAAGCCTATACCCTTAGCCACATGAAGAGTTTGAGAACTTGTAAGCCAAGCCAGAGGACACTCTCCCAATCTTTATTGAAAGGAGGGGAACCTAAAGCCCCAGTACTGCAAGTGGACTCCTGCACTCATGCAGAGCTTCTTGGAGTTCAAGTGTGTCTGTGAGGATTCTTTGCTCCCCCTCTGTCTAGAGAGGTTTAAAGGATGGAAAGGGTTTGCCAGGTCAAATGCAGTCAGGTCTTTTGGAGGAAAAAGTAGGGAGCATGATAACTAGCACTCTGCTGGTTCAACCTGGTCTCTCATCTGGCCTAGGACCAGGCTGAGCAAATGGAACACCAGGAATACAGAGCTTGGATCACACACACCTCATCTGAATATCAGAATTGGGAAACTCAGAAAGTGTTCATTTTCATTCCCACCCATTATAACAACAGACTGTCATGTGGAAAAAATTCTTCCTTGTGCAATTCAGCTCCTCTCTCTGAGGTGCCATCGTATTAATGGTTTTCACTTCATATTAAGTGAAAACAAACAGTATGCAATGAAAAAATGCCAGTACTATGAAATGTGGAGAACAAGAATGCATTGCTTTTGTGAAGCAGCAGTAATATGATTCACAATTCTGTATTCAGGCACTGGATCATACATTGTTCGCCTGAGGACAATTGCACATACCTTTCAAATCCAAAAAAACACCCCCAAACCCAGATTTTTTTCTTTACAGCATATGTTTTCTACACAAATCTTCACGGTGGACCATAAACACTGGTATAGGAGTCACTCAATACTGCATTTCATTTATGAATTAACATTACCATTATTTTGTTAAGAGCTGATAGTGTGCTCCATGTTGTACAATGCAATATAAAAGGCAAACTCCTTGCCCCCCTACATTTACAACATATGGATTACGATATAATGTGTTTACTGTTTACCTTACAATCCTAACATGTATTTTTATAAACACATGTACAATAACCAAACCCAACCAAACAACCCAGTCTGGATTCATACACACACACCCCCATTACACAAGTTTTACCACAGTATAACTCTATTGTTATCCATGGTGTTAAGTAAAGCCAGGATAATGAAACAGATAGTTAGGCACAAAACAAATTGGGGACTTTATGATACCAAGGTTCCAATCTTGCATTCCTGACACAGGTAAAACCCCCAGTGACTTCACTGGAAGTTTTGCCAGGGTAAGGTGTGCACAATTTAGCATTAATATGACTGCTTCTATATCCTGATTTAGATTTAATAATAACATAATACTAGTATGCCCACCCCATGTGTTTAGAACACACAGGTTGGCCATGATGGGCCAGACTAACTTGATAATGAAATGTTTGCCTCTAAAAGTTCCAAAAGGGGCAGGCCTTGTTTATGTTACAGATCTCTTCCTTGAGCCTCCTCTTGACATGCATCACTCAACTTCTAGGCATCCCATGATCACATGGAAGATCAGTCATCCTTTGCTGTGCTGGCCCTAGGATATAGAACTCTTTGACTCTGGCATCCATCTCTTCCCTCTGTTGGCCCATCTTTCCTTCTAAATTATTGCCATTGTTGATCCCTTCCACTGATTTTCTTTGGTTGAAATTTAAGGTTTTATTTCTTCTTAATATAATAGTGTACAGTATTGTATTTTATTTTACTGCACAGCATCTTGGGTACCCAGGTGAGCTGATCTTTAATTTATTATTATTTCACCTTTTTAAAAAATATGCTTGTGTTAGGTGTTAAGTGGCTTAGCATTAGTCTGAGATGACCGGGTACAGCTCGTACATACTGCTATCTTCTGAGTGCACTCAAGAAGGCAAATTGACTCACAACATCATCATCTGAAAATAGGAAGTCATGAGAAAGGAAAGAGTTCTGTTGTACAAATAACAAGATATTCAATACGGTGCTCTAATGTAACTTTTCAGTTCAAGTATGTCACTGAATGTACCATGCAATTAAATGCCCACATGAAATTAAAATACTAAAAGTCAGATGCTTACTGCTATATTGTTAAAGAACCTCATAAACGTCAGTGGTTTTTATTGCGTGCACACTTTAGCTTGTAGAGATACCGAGAAACATTTGATTCTAATGGGAAAATGATGTTCACTTCAGAATTGGACCGGCCATTAGTATCCCATCTGAGTGATGTTTTCATGGAAGTCTGAATTGCTGTACACACTGAACTACAAGGACTGGGCATAAAAGATATTTTAGTTTCTATGTTGTTTTAAATGTCAGCGAGACGGAGCAATTCATGCGTTATTCAAAAACACAGCACGTAAAGGCTTCGTGCCTCTTAATACTGGCAGGCGTAGGCAATTTTCATTTTAGTTCAGTTTTTTGGCAGTAGAAACTGAAAAGTCCATTTGCCAGCATAGTTTCACTCTCTTCTTCTAGTTTTTGATACTTTAGTGGAGTTTAACCATTAGGGTCTCCTTCTTCCAATTAATGGTGAGAGAGTTGGACTCATCTAGGCTGTGGAGCAGAGAAGAGCGCCAGAAGGGGTTGGAAGAGCTGTGGAAGCCTGGATCTTCTCCGACATCTCTCTGGAAATGGGCTTCCATGGCTAGAGTATTTGGCAGATCCTTGTAACCTACCTCCCTGCATTGCTTCTGCAGTGGGGCCTCCTAACACCACTGGTCACAGGAGCAGTTGATCCAGATGTGCTACAGGCTCAGCAAACACCTCACTAGCCTGCTCTCTGTGCTCTCTCCGCACACAGATTGGATATGTGAGCATAGCCCCCCCCCAATAAACCCACCAATGCCACCACCGCTCCCCCAGCCCAGTTAGTGTACAGGTAGTCCTCAACTTTATGACGTTCGACTTAAGACGAACAGCACTTACAATGTTTCTGGATTGACACCCTGATTTGACTTACGACCATTGGTTTCGACTTTATGACACTCTGTCCTGCAATGGAGTGGATTGAGGTTCTGAGTTACAACGTTTCGACTTATGATGCAATTTTCAGGAACCAATTGTGTCATAAGTCTGAGAACTGCCCGTATAGCCTTTTACTGAATGAAGGAACAGGTGGAAAGACCAACCAAGGGAGTGGGGGAAAGGCATAGGTGCCTTTTTACTTTTATTTTTCCCCTGGAGTGCTCCAGCCCTGCTCTACTCAAGGCTCCGCCTCCAATCTGCCTCTTCACTCAACCCCCCCCCTTCAGTCCACCTCTTCCCACCCCTGCTCCTCCCCCTCCTCCAAGGCCCTGCCCTCCCACTCCACCCCTTCCCCCAAAGTCCTGCCTTCACCTGGCCTCTTCCCGCCCTCCCTCCCTCCCCCCAAGGCCTGCCCTCAATCTGCCTCTTCCTGCCCCCACTCCACCGTTCCCTGCTGCGCTTGCCCACTCACTGCTCTCTGCCCTTCCCCAAACTGCTGTTTGGTGGCGCCTCCAAACTGCTGTTTGGTGGCGCCTCCAAACTGCTGATCAGCAGTGTCACTGAACTGCTGTGCCTGGTGGGTGCTGAGCACCGACTAGTTTTTTTTTTTGTGGGTGCTGGAGCACCCACAGTGTTGGTGCCTATGAGAGGATGCATGCCAAAAAGAGAAAGAAAAGTTCAGGGAGTGTTTAGTATTTGTGGTATTGTAAAGTATCTGATTGTGGGAAGAAGAGTAAATGGTGTTGATTGCTGGTGACACAACTTTTCATTCCTTTTGTGGCTTAGTGTCAGGCATGTTGTATCTGTGACATCCTCCACTCTTTCACAAGGTATTTTCTGTGTGTATGAATTAAAACTTCAATGCTTCCCAATGTCTTCTAAGGGTATGTCTACACTACCTGCCGGATCGGCGGGTAGTGATCGATCCCCGAACGCGCTCCCCATCGACTCTGGAACTCCACCAGGGCGAGAAGTGGAAGCAGAGTTGACAGGGGAGCGGTGGCCATCGATCCTGCACCGCGAGGATGTGAAGTAAGTCAGTCTAAGATACATCGACTTCAGCTACACTATTGTCATAGCTAAAGTTGCGTATCTTAAATCTATCCACCCTCCCCGCCCCAATGTAGACCAGGCCTTAGCTGAATACCCTTATTAAAACAACAGGGTTTATCTCACATGATTTCCAAATCTCAGGTCTTTGCCAGTACAATATAGGCCTATTGCAGACACTTGGGGCCAGATTGTCAAGAGACCAGAGCTCCAGCAGCTCCTGCTGTGCTGTGTCACTTCCGTCACCTAAGTGAGGGTCAGATTTTCAAAAGCGCTCCGTGTTCCATTGTGACATACTTGGCCAGTTGTTCAAAAGAGCTCAGTCCCTAGTGTCCTGAATTCTTGAAAAAACCTGCTCACTAAATTAGGTGCCTGACTGGGAGCTGAATGCTTTGAAAATCTGTCCCCCAACTGTGGGCACTGAGCCCTTCTATAAATGTAGCCCTGATTGTGAATGAAATCCTTCTGAAAATCCTGACCCTAAACCAGAGAAGGAAGAAAAAGAGCTTTCAAGCTAGTGTCTGGTATGTTTGAAGATGGGAGTTTGTCTTTCCAAGACAGTTTCTGCCAGGCAAAGCTGACATAGGCTGAATTGTGTGTTTTTCAACCTTGTAAATGTTAACAAGATTTTAGAGTTTCATTTGGGGCTTCAAATGAATGAAAACAAAATTATGGGATTTTCATGTGTGGTATTGAACACATACACTTTTGCATAAGAGATTTGTGTTTTGTAAATTATACCCTTTAGCCATATCACTAGTCATTAGCCTAATTTAAATTTCAGTAAGATTCTAAGCTTCTATCATTAAAACTAACTAGCTCTTCACTAGGAAGTTGCAATCCAGAGGGTGAGGTGAGAGTGATATTATGAAGTCAGACTATGATTAAATCCAACTTTTGTTTAGCACATCTTGTTCTCCCCTGCAGTGATACAAAAGCAGCCCTCTTCTGATGGATAGCATGTCAGAGTGTCCCTTTTTAAGTGTCCCACAGGCCATTCACTGCCTGCTGTTTCAGCTAACTGCTGTCTGTCATGTATTGCTAAGATTTATAAAGACACCGCAGGAATCATCTTACAAGCACCTTACTTACAATGTGCTCCAATGCAGAAGGTCAGTCCAGGAATTACCTGTGCAAGCGGCAAATGTAATCCTTCCAACCAAATTCAGAAAGAAGCTTTCCTACTATATTATCCTTTGATTTGTCTTTGTATTCTTGATGTTATGGGAACAGAAAGTTGCAATCACAGGAGCTGGGTGCAATCACAGGAGCTGGGTGCTCATCTAATTTGAGGCAGAGAAGGAGGACTAAGGACAATATGCCTTCCATTGAAGCCAACAGGCGAGACTCTGCTCCATGGCAGCTCTTCTACCACTGGAATGGCACTGACTGGATCTTCCCCAGGAATAAGGAGTATTCCAGTGGTGCAGAGGGTGCTGGAGGTGAGGATGGGAAGGAAAGGGCTGAGTTGGCAGCGACGGATGTGGCTGGAACAGACTGCACTCCAACCATTCTTGGCAGCACAGCAGCCCACTGAGGGCTGTTGTTAGCTGCTCTAACCTAGAGCAAGCAGCTCTCAGCAGGTCCCAGTGTTTCAGAGCTGAAATGGTGGCTTTGCTCCATCCCCTTTTCCAAGACAGGAAGGGAGTGTCACAGAATTTGGACAATTGTCTTTAATGGGAGCAAGATAAAGTCGTCAGAGGAAACAATAAAAATCTCAATGTCAAATGAGAAGATAAAAACATGAAAGTTAAAAAAAAAAAAGTAAGCATCGGGATTTCAGAAGTGTACAAAACTTGAAGTTATTGGGATCTGTTCTTATCTAGCTTAATCATGGAAAATGAAGCCCCATAACTATAATAAGTTAATGACTGATGCTAGGCATATCACAAAAAGGAATACAGCTCTCCTATACAGATCTTGACTGTAAAGGCCCAGTTCTGCAGAGTGGGCCCTCAGCTTCATGCCCTCAATTCCCCCTCCCACACAGGACACACACAACACCTTGCAGGACAGGTAGCATAGAAGACACAGGACACTAAAAGCTCATTTGTTTAGGAAAGGATGTCCTTATTTCAAGCTTCTGTCTTCCAATAAGTAGCGTTGGAACCACCATTTGTTGCCGATGTTGACAACAACAGCTTGTGGAAAGATTGTCTGTCCTCTTTGTCTGACTGATTGGGCATATGTATAAGTAAGACTTTACTAGAGCTTTAGATGAAAAATGTCATCTCTACAAAATTGTTTGAAGTGACACAGGATTCCATGGGTTCTAGCTGTATATTACAACATTAACAGGATTGCTTGTGTCATAGAGAACAGTGGGAATTTTTTTTTAATGTTCATTTAATTGGATAGTCTTGTTCCCTTGATATCTTAAGCACATCAACAATGCCCGTACCATTAAAGATCTACCTGGAATTAAGAGTGCTGCATTTCTTCAATTCTATTCTTGATTGAAATTTATACTAGAAATACCTTCATTCGTAAGAGTAGCATACATACTAGAGTACATAAAGGACATGTTATGCTAAATGCTGTCCTGTATATTTGCTTTCTGCAACAAGTGAGAGATGTAGATCAAGAATTCTAAATTCCCATCAAATGAAACGGAAGATTAATTGCAAAATCCTTCAAAGTACTTTTTTTTTTGGGGGGGGGGGGGGAATGGTAAACTGTAAACAAGCATTCTGAGCCTTTTCCAAATTTCCATAGCCTATAGAGTTACTGAACACTATCAAATCTGTGGCACCAGTCCAAACTAAGAGTTTTTCTTGATTTAAGATACATACACAGACATATGAAATTTGTGTAATTATGAATAGTGGTTTTGCCTCCCTGTTTAATTTCAATAGCAGTAAATCAAGGCTGTGCAAGACTTTCATATACACTGGAATAATTAATTGCAAAATCAGAATGCCTACAAGGTGAAGCAATGAAATACAAAATGGGAAAGTATTCATAAATACAGGATTAAGTAGTTCTGCCCGCAGTCTCGGGATAGGGATGGGCATGTCTTCTCATTTAAAAGGAGCGATGCAACTGGATTTAACTGGATTCTAATTTGAATTTTTGCATACAGCTTTGACAAATTCTCAAGTTCTGTTTTCCAATTACAAAAAGATGTAAATAAAGGCCCCAATCAGGCAATCCAATCTATGGGAGAAGACCCCATGTGTTTACACAGAGCTTGGTTGACTTTAGTGGAGTCTACATAGGTGCACAAGTCCACCTGCATGGATCTGATTGCAGGGTCAGAGCTAAAACAGATAATTCCTAGGATCATGGGAACTTCTGGAAATGTCAAATTCTGCAGAACTTTTTTGTGGGGGAATTTTTTGAAGGCTATTTTTTTTTTTCAAGGAAATTCACTCAACCATGCTCACCTTCCTTGTGTGAGTTGTCCTGCTCACCTGGAGTCAATGGGAGTGCTGGCATTAACTTCAATGGGTGTAATATCAGATCCAAGACCCAATCACTACTGTACTTCTCTATTACAGAGATAAAAGACATTTTACCCCATCAGAACACTTAGATGGGAATCAGGTGCTGTAAAATACCCAGATTCTCTGTTCCAGACGTAAGCAGGAGACTTATGGTTTAATATATATATCCCACGTCTGCATCCATATGCATTAGTACTTCTGTATGCTTTTGTATTTTTCTGTAAATGCATAATTATATATGATCATGAAGCTAGAACTCTCAGCATTAAAAAAAACCCCTCACACACATACAACTGGCGGCGACAATGTTCAGTTTCTATTGTTCTATGGAAAATATTTGCTGCTCTTGCAAAAATAACACTAATCTGTTCAACAGCAGGATAATTTTAGAATTAGCCAGAACACTTACTTTCGGTATTATTGTTGGTACTTGGATGTTTAATTTTAGAAGTGTGAATCACAGAATTAAAGCTCTGTTTTGAGAAATTATAGCTCTCCGTGCCGTAAGAAAATACAAAGGGCAAGATGAACAAGTGGCCTCCTGCCAAGTAGCCCCTCATAGCCTCGGGCCACCCTACAAGTATCCCCTGGCCTCAGTTTTCCTCTTGGGTCCCCAAGCCAGCTTATCCTTTAGCCCATTCACTTAGTTTATTATCAAAATATAGTGCAGAGAGTCCCTAAAAAAAGTCCCCAAACATAGTCCATATTACCCCTAGTGCATGGAATCCTCAAAACCTGACCTTGTTCTTACCATACCCTGGTGTCTTCTACCACACCTCTATTCCCCTGCCAGGACAACCATCCCAGCCCTTTCTTCTGGGGTGCAAACCCACTATTCACAGCCGAAACGCCCACAGCCTCTGTGCTGGGAGCATCCCACACTACTCCAGGTTCTCTCCCTCCCTCACGGTCCTGGTCCTGCTGCTGTCCCTTCCTTCAGTCCTCTCTAGCCCTTGACTCTGGCTCTCCAACTTAGGCCTAGCAGGCGTCTCCTTCTGCTGCTCCTCCTGTCTTCAGCCCTCTTCAGCCCGCTGCCCTTGGCTCTCTGGCCTGGGGACGCCAGCCATCAGATACTGGGCAACACTGTGGTCCACATGATAGCCTGGGTGGGCTTCTGTAACTTAGACAGGACCCCAGGACTATTTCATAGATTTTAAGGCCAGAAGGGACCATCATGATCATCAAGTCTGACCTCCTGCACATTGTTTATGCTGTATAAGTCAACTGAATCTTCTACTCAGGATGTTGATATATTTTGCTAAATATTTGGGTACCATCTCTAATATATTTTCAGTTCTCAGGAGCAGATTTGTAGCACAGAGTGTGTGGAAATGAGAGTTAGCTGTCAGCCTAATTCTTGTCCAATCCATACAAAATGCATCCCTGAGCTGATAACTGATTCATCTTTCTTTCTTTCAGAACTGTAACAGGGAGATGTTCTGAGTTTTCACATATTAGAACAGATTAACTTTGGCACATATTTGTCCTTATGGGACTTCATACTACCATAACTGAAAAAACCCAGCTGGATATCACTTGGAGAACTTATTAAGACAGAAATAGCCCTCAGAATCCTTCCTTATGCAAGCAGGGTAAGACACAACACCTAGACAAGGAGATGTCTAGCATAATGCAATCAGTGGACTGTGACGTTTCACTCCATATTCTATGTGAAAATATGCTTATGCTATGGACATAACTGAGATATACTTTATGCAAGATGGCTCTTGTGAGATATTGTTGGAAAGGTTACGATTTACTGAATGATCCAGTTAGTATGCCTGTATCATTTATGTATCTGAAGTTAAGAATATTAATTATATATCTGCAGAAGAGAAGAGTGAGCAGAGATTAGATAGCAGCCTTCAACTACCTGAAGGGGGGTTCCAAAGAGGATGGAGCTCGGCTGTTCTCAGTGGTGGCAGATGACAGAATAAAGAGCAATGGTCTCAAGTTGCAGTGGAGAAGGTCTAGATTGGATATTAGGAAACACTATTTCACTAGGATGGTGGTGAAGCACTGGAATGGGTTACCTAGGGAGGTGGTGGAATCTCCATCCTTAGAGGTTTTTAAGGCCCAGCTTGACAAAGCCCTGGGTGGGATGATTTAGTTGGTGTTGGTCCTGTTTTGAGCCGGGGGTTGGACTAGATGACCTCCTGAGATCTCTTCAAACCCTAATATTCTATGATTCTATGATCTGTATTTCAATTGTCTTACTTTAGGTATCACCCACAACCAGCACGTCGAGTACAACAATGGAAAAGCCAGTCAGGGCTAATAGGCCAGTAGCAGAGACAATGGGCTATGACAGAACTTAGTCTTCCTGTGAACACTGGAGACAGCCTATGAGCAATGGCTGCCACAGCCATGCAGAGACATGGGTGCGAGTCACTGGTACTGGACCCTTCCTCCCCTTTTGGAATGCCAGTGGTTTTCCACTAGAAGACAAAGAGTTCCCACCCTTACACGAGAGCTATATAAGGCAGGGGACTGACATCATCATGATTCTCCTCTGCCTCCCCACCCAAAGAGACACTGAAAAACACCTGGAAGCAAGAATTGAACTGAGGGGAGAAGGGTTGAGCCTAAGCTGGAAGGGCGTCCAGCTTGTGAGTAATAATACCTGAGGAAGCTGGAGACCCGTGCATCTGCCTTTCAAGACTTTCTGTAATTTGCCTGCAACAATATCTAGGGTGAGAAATTACTATTTGTGTAACCAATTTCTTTAGTGAAACAAGCTTAGTTTGTGTGTTTGGTTTTATTTTCTTAGCAATCTGCTTTGTTCTGTCTGCTACCCCTTTAACCACTTAAAATCTGCCTTTTATAGTTAATAAAATTTGTTTATTATTAAACCCAGTTTCTGTAATTTCTAATGGGGGGAGGGGAGAAGTTATGCATACCTTCCTCCACATTGAGGGAGGAAGTGAATTTCCTAATATACCTTTGGGTCTGCACTCCAAGGGATGTGGACACCTGAGTGCTAGGGCAAGTCCCTTAAACTGAGCCTTCCCAGAGCTTATCTCATTGTCTGTATTGTTCTGCAGTTGGATGCGGCCCTGCCTGTGTGCTCTGGAGGAGGCTTAATAGCCTGGCTCAGCAAGACAGGTAAAATGGAGGCCCAAACTGGCAGAACAGGCGGGCTCAGTGGTATCTCAGGACATCAGGTGGCGTCTCTAAGGGGGGAGAACCCATCATACGGGCATCCATACTTGAATTATTAAAACTGGTTTTATTAGGTGCACACCAGATCGCTAATAGCAGCGTTCGTTCCTTATCTTTTTCTCGGGGATGCTGATTAATCCCCTTTATGGTTTTATTGCTGCTACTGTGGTTCCTTTGACACTGAAAACATTGATTTTTTTAAACAATACTGTATGTGCTCTGCAATGGTGCTTTGCTACCATTCAATGGCAAATACAGAAGCTGCAGAAATCAATTACCTACACTATCTCTTAGCTTACATTGCCACTGCATCTAGCAACAGTCTCTGTTGTGGCTCCATTTTCAACCTTTCTAAAAGTCACAACATTAATACACTGTGGCTAGATTTAAAAAGGAGACAGATAATTCTCTAAGCAATAATTTCTCTTTGCTGAATTAAAAATGAAGGGCAGGGTGGGGGCTTTGGGGATTGTAATGGGATAAAGAGTCCTTCATATCTCATTTTCCAGGTCATATCCAGGCTGGGTGAGCAGTGATAGAAAGCTGGTAACATCTCATCCCTATTCAGCACAATGACCATTTATGGGAAAATAGATGGATGTCTCATCCCTTTCCCAGTGGACAGGTTTTCATACCACTATGACTCACTAACCAATCACATACCAATCACTAACCTCCAGGGTGGTTTCAGTATAAAGGGCGGAGAGTGAACTAACCTCAAGGGAATCTCTGCAGGACACGAAGGTGCATCATGAGGAAGCTTTAATCACTGTTACCGCCTCATTCTGAAGTTAGAAAACCTACTTCCTTTCCCTAGAGCTGTCAGTCTGGCACTTTTCCCCAGCAATAAGTGCACAAAGTGATTAAAAAAAATAACCGAGAAAGGAAGTGAAATACCCATCTGATGGCAGAGATTATTTCGGTCACAACTGGATGTGACAAACTCCTTTCCCTTTACTCTGAGGTTAGGAAACCCATGTCTCTCCTGCCTCATAATTGTAAGAAAGATTCATGCCACTTCTACTGGCTTTAAAATATCCAAAGGTGTTTCTGTCTTACCTTCTTCTTCTTAAAGGACATAAACTCTTTTTTCTCTTGTTTCGGTGACGCTTGCATTTTCACAGAATGTGGTAGAAACGGAAATAATAACGGAAATAATAATAAAAGATGAATGGGGTGGGGTACTGGGAGCTTTGTAACCAAAACCAGGAGAAAGAAAGATGCCTACAGTGAAAGGCATACGCCCCTTTGGTCACCAGTATGACTAGGCAGTCTACATATTCATTAGCATATTTTGTGCTTGAGTCTACTCTCACTTATACTTATTTTGCACCTGTGTATTTCCATTGACTTCACTGGGATTATCCTTGATTTAAACCAGGTATGTGTAAACAGAATTATGCCCTCCCTGTTTGCATAGCATCAGCAGACTCAGGTCTGCAGTAGCCTCTACGGGAGCTGCCTCCTCCTTTACAGAGAGGAATGGATTACCAACACAGAGCTGTCAGCCTTGCCTCAACACATGACAGATACCAGAAAACTCTGCAGAGCACAGTTCCATAACACACAGGGCTCCGTGACACATTGCATAGGCTCTCGGCAGTCCACACTAAGCCTGGGGAGAGGAGGAGAGGAAGGCAAGGACTGGCCCCTAAAACTAGTATTTCTGAGCAGCCAATTCGATGACACTCAACCCATATTTTTGTACCACAAATATGGTAACACCAATTGATGTATATCACCGGTGAAGTGCTTAGGGATCTTCCGAGCTGAAGAACAATATATCAATATACACACGTCTATTATTAGTACTATTCTGTAAGCTAGGTGCCAGCCTACTGAAATACTACCTTAACAAATCTGAAAATTATTTTACTGTGTAAACAGTTGGTTAGAATATTCAGCATCAAAGTTCCTATTCTGATTGGTCAGAAAGCTAGAAAGCTGACTGGACAGGAATTGTGCAGAATCAATCTTAAAGCTATAATGACTTTATACCTTTTCCTATTCTTATTACATTCCATGTCACAACAATCAATTTCACAACAATTAATTTGTTTTCATTGCAATATGTATTACAAGATTAAGACACCAGACTTTGACTGGTCCATATATTTTCTGAATTATAGAAATGGGCTGCTCTGCTTTGACCTTATCTACATTCTGTAATTTGTTTGGTTAGCCAGTCCACTTCTCTGTTTACAACCTCTGTAACCTTTATGGAAGAAAGGAATGGTCATCCAATTAAAATACAGAATACTGAGAAGGTCAAAGTTCAGCCTATGCTACCATATTTCACACTAAAATTCTAATAAATTATTCCCATAACAGAAACTGTAATGAGAATACATAACAGCACTAAATATATCCTTTCTCATGGCAAAGATAATGAAAAGAGTGGCACAAATTTAATCCTCTTCACAATATTTTGTGAAATCTGTAATCTTGTAGCTCTGCTAGTGCTATAAAATAGTAAACAGAAAAAACAGTAACCAAGCTATATTTTCAAAAGTATCTGATTTGTGCACACTGAATTGGAACATAAACCTATTTGCATTTCAGATTTTGCAAATATAAGTTTGATATCTACATCACGAATTTGCAGCTAAAAGTGAAGGCTTTGCATGCACAAACGGTTGTGAGTTTGTATGCATGCATATGCTTGTGAAAATTTTGGGGTGCAAATGTTTTAATGGGCTGAGACCTGACACTTGCACAATTTGAGTCACAATATTTTGTAAAAGCAGCAAAGAGTCCTGTGGCACCTTATAGACTAACAGACATATTGCAGCACAAGCTTTCATGGGTGAATATCCACTTCATTGGATGCAGACTAACATGGCTACCCCTCTGACACAATATTTTGTCTGTGCTGCAAAAATTATGATTATTTATTATTATTATAGTGCCTAGGAGATCTAGTCAAGGCCAGGACCCCATTGTATAAGGTGCTGTAAAAAGGCAGGACAGACAGCCCCATCCCAAAGAGCTTAACATTTAAATATAAAATACAAGACAATACATAGATACAGTCAGACATGGGCACACATGGAAACATTGAAGCAGTTGTCTCAACACACACCAGCAGCTTAACCATTAAAATTAATCATGGGCCCAAATCAGAGTTCTTGCCCTGAAATCTACCTGCGTTGTGCCCATCCTTCAGACTCACATATGTTTTGCAGGTTAAATTCTCATTTTGAGAGAGAAACATTTATGGTCCATAAAAACACTTTAAAGGAGCAAAGTAGAAATAATCTATTTTATATCTGATCAACAGATGTACAGCACCTAGAATGAGGTTAACATATAACTTACACAGCAGAAGATGCTGGCACAAACATGTCCTAATGACAGTGAAAGCTATACTGGTCAACAGTCAGGGCTTATTTTTGATAACATAACATGCTGAAGGCTATTGCAGGAAACCTCACTGTGATTCAGCACATTACAAATACCACTACTCCTGTCCTATGAAATGGACATTATAAAATATAGATGTGAAATCATAATTTGTGGAGTATTGATTTCTTTTTCACTGTAAAATTTCAGTTGTACTGTTGTTTTTCCTGTGTTTATTTTGCTTTCTGCATTTGTTCCTCATGTTCTTTGTCCGTCATGTACTGAAACATCATCCCATGCTTGCATGGCTATTGTGTCTGCAAAAGCTTGGTATCTAGCTCACTTTAAAATAAACCTCAGCCAGCCAAATGCACACTTGACCTATAATGTTTCTAGTAATATTGGCATTACAGAGCATCAGTTGATCTTGAGCCAATCAAAGTAACTCCTTTATCTGCTACCTGGACTGCAGTTCTACCTGTGTGTGGTCCTTAAACAAAATATTAAACACATATTAAAACATACAATGGGTTCTATGACTTTGGTTTCATTCTGAAGCAAGCAGGCCAACATTAATATCCTGAAACAGCTAGTACACAAGGCTGCTAACAAGAAAAGATTATATTGGTACCACGGACAGTTCCAAACTCCGGAAAGGACGTTTGCATCATATCTGGAACTTTTCTCCTATATAATGACAAAATCATGGTGGTACAAGAAAAATGAGAAACTTCTGACAACTGAAAGGGGGTGGGAATGTTTAATGGCTGATTTGACTCTCTTCCCCCATGTGGCCATGGCTAGGTTGGCAGAGTAAGCTGCTAATGACTCTAAGCAGGTATCAACTGTTTTATCATTAACATTACCAGTCTGGATGTATGACTTCAAAGCATTAAATTTCTGGTCTTAGAAAACATGGCTGGTTTGATCTTGTTATGCAGCCAAGCAGTAAAAATGTTGCACACATTTTCTGCGCCTATCCAAATAAATTTATCTTTCACACCCTACTTCATGCCATATGTTGGAAGCTGAAAGAATGAAGGATTTAGCTGTCAGTCTCTGAAGGCAGTACAGGCCTTATTCCAACTCTAGAGCGCATCGGATCTGAAAGTATGACATTTCGCTTTCGCTTCTGTCAGCACTATCTGCAGTGTATCATTGGTGCACTGCTGAAAATATTCTTGATAAGCAGTTCATATGCACTGGATAAAGTGCTTGTTAATTCTTTTAAAAAAAAAAAAAGAGATTGAGAAGAGGGGTGGCTAACATCTGGGATGTTTCCAAAATATAAAAAATATACAAGATGTATCCACATTATATTTCTTAGCCAGTGATGAAGTGAAACATTGTGTTGTAGCTTCAAAAAGCAGCCAACAAAGTCATTTACAAGATTTTTTTTATTTTAGCTATACTTTTTTCTTCCCCTCCTACTGATCTTGGTATCACATAGACTTAGCCATGCAACTAACACCTGTTAATGACTGCCATAGTGAACTGTATAAGATAAAATGGGCTAATATTGAGGACTGAAATTCCATGTCACAGATTACTTTGGAAAGACAGAAGTATTTTACTGCTCTTGTAAATTACTATTCAATGAGGCTGGTTCATATGGGTTATGAGTCTACTACAACTAACAGACACTGGAATTAATCGTTTGGCTCAAGCTGTAGAAGTTGATGCTTCTAAGTGTTAGAGGTCCTGAAGTCTAGGTGCTAGCGGTCTAAGTGCAAGAGCTAGTAAAAGAACATTTTTTCCCCTGGAAAGTTTGAACAGAATTAATAATTAAAAATGCTTTTCCTCTAAATTTTCCACAGAAAATTTTCAGTTGAAATTCAAATCCTGAAATATTTCTGTTTTGGGGCATTCGGTCTTCTGACAAAACACCGCACTTCCCCTAGAAAGCAGACACTTTCCATTAAACTTTATTTTGGTCAAAGAACCAATTTTCCAAAAAACCAATTCTGATGGCAAATATTCATCCAGCCTTAGTCTTGAGTTCAATCCCAGTGATGACCCACAATGGTGGCTCTTATCCCAGCCCTCATCTTCACTCCAGATAACATAACTTTATTTTTCTTCCCCCACAGCTAGTACAACAGCTTCCTGCACCAAGTCAGTCATGTTTAAGGAGTCACACGAAACCAAGAAAATGAAATGGAATAATGTATTTAATTAGACCGCCCACTGCCCTAAGAATAAAATCTTTGAGCATAAAACCCTTGAGATATGAAATTACTCACGAAAAGAGGCCACTGACCCCTTCCGGTGGCGATCCCCTTGTCTGTATCTTACCATTTGCTCTTTGTAAGTGCATTCCTTTTGTAGGACCTGGCACAACAACAGAAGTCTACACTAACTATTTCAGAAACACTTGAAATGCTGCCTTCTGCAGTGAAACCAAATCTGTGTTTTGGATATAACATTCCATTAGGATGAAAAAGCTAAAGTAATTTTAAAAACAGGCACCCTCACCTAGGAGGAATTTACACTCTAAACAGCATCCATGTCAAAATCATTTAGATGCCACATATTTTGTGTCTACTAATCTTTGCAATCAGTGCTCATCATTCATCCCACCTCACACAGCAGTGGGATGTGCAGGGCTGAACCAGACATAACTACCTGCAAAGGAAACCAGAGTAAAGGAGATAAAAGCCTCTCTTCTCCAGCAGACAGGCAGAATCTACTTGTATAAGAACAACTTATAGGGCCAGATGCTTAGCTGTTTCCAGCATCTGCCTGGCGGAGTAGCCAGTCATGGCTCCCAATTCTGGGGTCAATTCAATGCTGCCAGCAGCCCCAGCGTAGATTAGAACAGCCAAAGACTGCACTAGTCTATGCCATCCATCTGTGCCCTAAAGGGGAGATCCACTACCAGGGAACAGCTGCAGTGTAGCATGCATCTGGCTACGCATCCTCTCATCTCAACATGCCACCTAATCTGGGGGTTGCAGGAAGATGGCTTAGGACCTGCTATGCCAGGTCTGTGCTTTCAGGCGGGGCTCTGCTACACTGGGAGACTCCCCACCAAGGGAGATGCAGCTGTTGCATCTTTGCGCTGCTCCAGACCAGAGAATCTGCCCTAGAAAGTTCCTGAGACTCCAGCAACACACATTCATGAGGGTGAAATGGAAGTGCCCAGATAGCATTTCACTCTACACTTGTATTTATGCCAGAATTTCCATCTCTGCAACATTCTTTGTATATTTATTTGATGTATTTATTTCAATTTGTGTAAAGCACCTGCCCTAAACTTCAGATGCATGTACAATATAAAAACATATACAGGGAAATGTATCCATCTCAATAATGACTTTTTTCTCATCCTACTAACCTCTTGGCATTAACTATTAGTATCTGTCTGACCCCATGTACACCTTCCTCAACCACCTCATTTGGAAAGACTGAAAAAACAGAGCTTGCAGCAGGCCCTGAAGGTCAGCTGACTCAGACTGTTGCACCTAAGGGATGCTGGAAGCAAGTTCTGCGTTCCAGAGTCCTTCACTGCAAATGCCTTGCCCCTCATTCAGGAGGAGTTTCAGCTCAAGTATCCCAGCTGCTGCATGGAGAGAGGAGATCTCTATGGTACTTACAGAATTGCCCCTTACAAGAAGATACCACATTTGCGCACAAAATCACTGGAAGTGCAAGCACAATTTTGCATGGATATTTACATGGGAAATTACACACATGACCTATTGAAAATCAGGGCCTAAATGTTCACAGCAGATAACAGTCTGCCTATAGCACACAGCTAGCTCCAGTCCCACCCAGAGAAGGGTCCGATAGATGAGATTACAAAATAAGTTTTCTCTTTAACTTGCCTTCTCAGGGAGAGTATAGAGGAAAGTCATTGTGGGTCATTAGGAAAAAGCACCTGTGTGAAAGATGCATACTGGGTGGGCCTAACTTGCCAGGGACAATTTAATTGTAAGACACAAAATGAATAGCACTCTCTGACATGCCAAAGTGTGTAGCTTCATTTATCGGCAACTAAGCCATTTTCAGTGAAGCAGAACTGAAGTGTTTATGTGAAAGCCGCTTATGTGGCCAGCTACTCCAGACTTCTCACTTTAAAGCACCATGAAATATACACCCTATAATGTTATTTTCAACCTGTGTTCCAGTCACTCTAACCAGGGCTGGGAATAAAGGACATTTCTCAACAGCTCCGGCTGGCAATCACAGGGAGACCTCGTTTCATTTGGGATTTGATTGACTTTGTGTGCCTAGCCCTGGCATGCTACATGGGTCTTTGGAAATGCAGAGAATGTCCATCACCAGTAGCACATTATGACTGTAGCCAGTGATGTTGTAGTTATAGGGTGAGGAGAGACTTTCATTGCTAAGCTTCTGTTAAATGGCACGCATCCGATGAAGTGGGTATTCACCCACAAAAGCTCATGCTCCAATATGTCTGTTAGTCTATAAGGTGCCACAGGACTCTTTGCTGCTTTTACAGATCCAGACTAACATGGCTACCCCTCTGATACTTGTTAAAAGGCAGTTATAGTTTTATGAAAACATTAGCCTTTGAGTTTAATCTCAGCCCAAACGTGAGTGCTATTGGCATGTTTGGAAATATGTTATATGGTTATGTCTAAAGCTACCTGATTTTATTTACGTGACATTAATTTGCTTGGTTAACTCACAATTAGATTTTTTTTTAAACTTCTCACACTTTTCCCTGATTTGTTCTTAATGAAGGCAAGTGCCTTTGACATATTCAAAAATGTTTAATTTTTCAATCATGAACTTACAAGTGTTGGAATATTCACAGCAAGACTTGTGCACAATTCTCTGCCAACTTTCCAACATACAGCTGCGCTCCAGCTAAATGCTTTAATATACAGAAGATTCTGTTACATTTATTTCAGTGATGAGGTGTTCATATTAATATATTAAGCAGAAGTGGTAAAAAATTTTCTGACAGAACAGTTCAATATCAGATCAGGTCACATAATAGATAAAGTTGAAAGAAAGTGCTTTGATCTTATTGAAATGAAACATTTTATTAAGGTTTTGATGATTCCAAAATGAAATTTGTTGGAAATCTAGTTTTGGGGGAAATTTTGACTTTTCATTGAAATTTGGGATGAAAGAAAATTTTAACATATCAGAATTTTCTGTGGAACAGAAATTCTGAGTTTCCAACCCTACTACAAGGTCCAGTTCTGCCCTGATTTATCTGTATCACTGCTATTTGTATCAAGCCATACATATTAATGAAAGATGAACATACATGTTGGAGAGCAATCAGACTTCTAAAGGCAATTTCATCTCTGGTGTAAGTCTACTGGGCACAATAAATTCCTATGGAGCCCGGTGCCTGCACAGCCCGGTACTAAGACATAGGATCGGTGGACACATGTTGAAATAGATCATAACGTACGTGGGCATGAAAAAAAAAAAAAGGTCTATTTTCAGCCCTTTGTATTCTTCCCATGTTTTTTTCAGCATTCAGAGGCACGTTAATCTAGTGGCTGGGGCATTGAGCCAACTATACCAAAAGCCTGCTCTGTGACGTTGGGCAAATTCTCTTACCTTTCTTTGTCTGTTTCCTTATCTGTAAAACGGGAATATTGCAACTCTCTTTTACAATGTGTTTTGATATCTATGGATGAAAACTGCAATGTGAGAGCTCAGTATTATTCATTTCCCTCCATTTTCAGGTGTATTTCTTCCCTGTTTATCAGGATCTAAGGGAGTAATATGTTTAATGAAGGGAAAATAGCAGATTTAACAGTGCTTTAAAAATATTAATACTACTCTGGTCTCAGAGTATTTTTGTCTAGTGATTTTTGTGTAAATTCAATCAATTAAATATTACAGAATCTGTAGGATGCAAGTAATCATTATTTTTTTCCATTTTACAAACTGGGGAGCTGGCACAGGGTGGAGACTGACCCAAGGGACACAGTAAGCAGGAACACAGAAATCACCATACTGGGTCAGACTTGTGGTCAGTCTAGTCCCAGTATCCTGTCTCCTACCGTGGCCAATACCAGACACTACAGAAGAAGGTACAAGAAAAATCCTTGTAGTAGAAACCAGGAGGGGTCAGAGATGCAGTTAACTTGGGAGTTTTATAGATTGTGTCAACAAATAAAAGAAGGTCAGTAACAAAATTGAGAATAGAAGGCAGGAGTCTTTGCCCTTTTATCTAACCGTTAAGTACAATATAGACAACTTTATAAGTCATTGCTATTACTGTCGTATTAAACACAGAAGAATTTTTGAGAACGCAGGTGTCATAAACAGATAGCTAAGGGTTAATGTCTCTTTCACCTGTAAAGGGTTAACAAGCAGTGAACCGGAACACATGACCAGAGGACCAATCAGGAGACAAGATACTCTCAAATCTGGGTGGAGGGAAGCTTTTGTTTGTGTTTTGTTCTCTGTCCGTGTTCTCTCTGGGGTCTGAGAGGGACTAGAGGTAAGCAGATTCCTCCAATCTTTCTAAAAAAATCTCTTCTGTTCTAATTCTAGTAAGTATCAAGATAAAGGAGGCTTTGGTCTTTTTAATTGTTTTTCTTTATTTGCAAATGTGTAGTTTGCTGGAAGTATTTTAAATTGTATTTCTGCTGGAGGAGATTTTCTTTCTAGTGTCTATAAACTGAAAGACCCTGTAATATTACATCTTGAATTTACCGTGATTATCTTTACTCTTCTTTCTTTTAATAAAAACTTTCTTTTTAAAGACCTAATTGATTTTTTACCCCTTGTCAATGCTAAGGTATTGAGTCTGGACTCACCGGGGACTTGGTGGGAGAGAGAGAGGAAGGGGGAGAAAGGTAAATGTCCTCTTTGTTTTAGATTCACGGAGCTTGAATCTGTATTGCCTCTGGGTGAGGGAAAAAGGGGAGAGGGGAGGTGGAATTCCTCCATGTTTTAAGATTCAAGGAGTTTGAATCACTGTCTATCTCTCCAGGATAACCCAGGGAGGAAAAGGCTAGGGGGGGGGGAGAAGGGGGAGAAAAAAACCTGATTTCTCTGTGTTGTGATTCAAGCAGTTTGAATCATGGTAATTGCCTGGTGTACCCAGGGCGGGAAAGATCTGGGAGGAAGAAAGGAGGGGGAAGGGAAATGGTTTACTCCCCTTTGTTGTGAGACTCAAGGAATTTGGGTCTTGGGGTCCCATGGGGAGGTTTTGGGGAGATTGGTGGCAGCTTATCAGATCTAAGATGGTAATTAAGCTTAGAGGAATTCATGCTAGTACCCCATTTTTTGGACTCTAAGGTTCAGATTGGGGAAATATACCATGACAGCAGGATCTCGCAAATTTGCCCTCTCCTCCACTTGTTGAATGAACTGGGCCTCTGAAGTCTGTAAGCATGGCCTCAGAAGTTTCCTAGTTCAATATGTGAAGATTTGCAAAGTTGGCCAAAAATACATCTAAGCAGATAATTTGGGATTGGAGGGACTCAAATAATTTTCTTATCCTTATTTCTCATTCTTCCTTTTGTAGGCTAAAAAGGGATTAGGGCATGTCCAGTTGTCTAAAGCAGATCCTTTCAGCAAAACACGACAAAGGGGAGTTGATACTTTTCTAAGCCCTGAAATGCATGCAGAAAATAAGTGTTGCCTGCAATATCGTAACTTCCAATAGTATTTGATGAGCAAAATCAATTTACCTTTGCTGCATTTCATTTAATTCTGTTCTAGAATTTTCTCTTTTAGGCTGTGTCTACACTGGTTGTGTGTTGTTGCTGTACTCGGTTTAAAAATCTCTAAGGACTGACCCCAAGCCCATTGCAGTTAATGACAGGCTTTCCATGTATTCAGTGGGCTTTTGGATCAGGCCATTAGAGAGCCCTAAAGAGAACTGTCCCGTGCAATGATGAATTCAATACCGGAACAAGTGCAAGTGCATAGTCTAATTAAGTTCACTGTTTTATACAGCTCATAATATGTTGAAGATGAAATGCTATATAGTATAAATATAAATCTGGAAGTCTCACACTGCTAGGAGGCCAAGACTGCTGTAGATCTCTGCTGGAAAACATTAGTTTGCTTTCTGTTCCAGATCTATTATGAATGAAGTTGACCTCTTAAATAAGATAGCAATAATTTTAAAGGCCAGATTGCTCAATCGGTGCATGACTCTAGGGACGATGCTCATCCCCATATCTATGAGCCCATCCACAGTTACTTGGGAGCAACAAGCCTGAACTGCTTAAATAATTGACTTGAATATTTCATCATATTAGTGAATCAGTTAAATAAGAATAACTTTTGAGGAGGCACAAGGACTAGTGCCAGGAATGATTTGTTCTCATTTGGGATGCTCTCAGTTATACTGGAATACATTGAGAACAACAGCTTTGGCAGTCTATTCCATGCCAGGATTCAACTGCGAAAAAAATCCAACAGTGTTACTCGCCTAAGCTCCACCCTCAAATGAGGCTACACCCATAGACCAGGCTTCACCCATCTGACATGTTCATATCAGGCCTCCGCTCATGGGAGACTGCAGAAGTTCACAGGTGAATTCTGCTAAGTAACTTGGGCTTGACTCTCTTCAGTTGCATTCAGAAGCCCTGCTGGGCTCCTTGGGCCTTCTCCAAGCTTGGGCTCTCTTTGTATTCACTGCTCGGCTCTACCAGACTCCTTGACTGAGGGGAAATAAAGTAAGTGCACTCAACACCACCCAGTAATGTGATCAAGAGGAGATAGCACATAAAATAAATTGGGAAGATCTTCTTAACATGTTCGTTCCTCTCCTTTTCTACTAGCTTTGTTAGCAAGGAAATAGCATTTAAATGATCATTGTTGGGTATCGGAACTAATACTCATTAAGGTGAATAAGAGTATTTCTCATCTTTGAGAGCTATTGTTTCAGGCTTTCTGCAGACTCAAGCAGACCTGACTACAGTAGTGACATGTAATTTGTATTCTGAAGGTTTCCTTCAAAAACATAAGGGCTAGAGATTTACTTTAAAAAAAGAAATAAAAGCTTACATTCTAGAGCACAATATACCAGCTCCAGAGAAGTGAACATATGCCATATATTCATGTACATCCCCAATTTGTCCACCCTGATGTCTATTGGCTCAATCCTGCCCCCGCTGAAATCACTCCAGATTTACATGCATGTCAAAGAGGAGAATCTGGCCTTCTGTGTAAGATCTGAAAGAAGAAATGAGCTGTGTGGAGCAGTAGTTTGCTGATTATAACAGAGAATACCTAAAAATAGAGGACAATAAATTGAGAATTGCACAGATGAAGAATGATTTGGAACAGATAAATACCTTATCAGTTTCAAGATATGTAAAGTTATGAGACTATAGGGATAAAGCCAAGAAAAGGATTTTAATGGGCATATCCTAAAAAGCATTGGGAAGGGGAAGTATCTAAGTTTAATAAGAAACTTGAAACCTTCTGGCATAGACCTGGAGAACATTAACATGAAGAAAATTACAGGATCTATAAATATAGATATCAAATCCAGTTCAACTGAAGTGATTATAACATTGGAGAAAGTGCAAGTGAAGTCACATTGTGAATATTTGTGCTGGCAAGTTGATAATAAAATATTTTCTTTAGAAATGGGGAGGAGGAGAAGAGGTCAGCTGCAGTACAAGCCTATTCTCTTCTAAAGAGTTTTAAAAGGAATCTCTCCACACACGTCCCTATTTTACTTCTATTGAAAGCAGTGGTAAAACCTCCAGAGACTTAAATGGGAGCAGAATTCCACTTGCAGAGAAGAGCAGACAACATGTGGAGTAAAATGCCGAAGACAGCAGCTGAAGCAAAGAATACGAAGTTATGTTAAAAGGAGAAACCAGTGCAGTGCCCTCACTTGAAGAGTGCACCATCTCATGAAATACTCTGCCAAGAACTCATGCATCACTTAGCTCACAAGTCAATGGCAAATTTGTTGGATTGGCTCATCAGAAAAGCAAATCAATCCAACTGAATATTAGGGCAAAATGACCAAACTCCATTTCCTAAAGTTTGGGACCTAAATACAAGCGGCCCAATTTCTAAAGATGCTGAATCCCTGCAGCTCTCACAGTGATTAATGGGAGCTGTGGATGCTCAGGACCTTGGCTGATCAGGTGACTTTTATTCAGGTGTCTACATCTGCAAAAGAAAAAGCTGACCCAAAAGCTTCATTTTTCATTGCAAATGCCTACTGGAGTATTTGAGTGCAGCTACTAGTCTAGACTCACTCCTCTGAAGAGTGAAGTTTTGCAACCTATAGCAAAAATATTAAAAGCATTGCAAGGATAATGCTCATATATGCAATTTCCAACCACACCTCCCTAACCATTTTAAATCTTTAACATCAGTTATGGGCATAGGTGCCCAGAGTAATGCACGCAGGACATTGTGGTTTCCACACTGCAGATTCCCATGGGATTCAAACAGCAGACAGCTCTTTACTGTATTTGAGAGGATCTGCGGAGGGTGGGGAGAGAAAGAGAGAACTGCTGTTTGGAGAATATCAGTTCTGAACGGTGGAGCAGAAAGGGAAATTTTCCTGCTCTAAATAGAATTTTCACAAGTCAGATACACTAACATGGTGCCCACCTAGACTGTGCATTATAACTGCATTATGGGTGGGTTTGTAGTGTCAGATATGGTCAATAAACCTTTTGTTCAACTCATCCTATTTATTTTAAGACTAGGCTGCTCAGTGAAATGTGGAGAGAAATCACTTCTCAGCAGGAAAAATATAATCAGCATACTTTGTTCTGAGACCCTGTTCTTCATCCGTGAAGAGGAATGCCCATTAGTCAAGACTGGTGGATCTGATAAGTTGAAATAGGGATTTTTGGACACCTTCCATATACTGCACCTATATTTTATAACCATTCACAATACCCACAAAATGTTAACAGTGCTTTTCTTAAACTCGCATACTTTTGATCCAGAGGGTCATGATTAGCTGCACACCATTAACCTGCTATAAAAGGCTAAAGTCAGGGGGTGAAATTCTGATATCAGTTATACTGCTATGAATCTACTGTAATTGCACTGAATTCAACACAGACTTACTCCAGATTTACTGCACTGTAAATTAAATCAGAATCTGTCTCTACACCAACTTATTTTTTAGGAAAATAAGGTGAGAGTTCTACGCAAACTATCAATTCAGAAATGTTTTAATAAACAACAGAGGCCCTTCTAATTCCACATCAACTTACTTTAGTTTATATGATTCAGCTATCAAAGAGGCAAGTTATCTCTAGTGTCAATTTTTAGGGCTTCCCTACACAGGGACGCTCAAGAAAATTAATCTGAATTAACTTTAACAGTGGATTCGTTAAAGTGCATTAAATCCCATGTGTGGGATGCTCTTATTCAGAAATAAGGTGGCCTTAATTCTTTAATTCTGAATAAGGACATCTATATGGGGTTTAATGTAGTTTAACTTATCCACTCCAAAGGTTAATTCGGATTAGTGTGTTCTCATGCAGACTAGCCCCTATACTTTAAAAAAATAATAATGTGAAAAAATATTGATCTGAGGGCAGGGGATACCCTGGTGCTAATGTTGAGCATTGAGTCAACCTGAGACCCCTGGGGAATTAAAAAAAAAGAGAACAAACTGAATATATGGGCGGCACCTGTAAGTAGCTATACCTAATAGCCATGGGATGAAATAAGTTAAGGGAAACGTAGGAAAAAGTTTCCTAGCAAGTTAGGCCCTAATCAACAAGGCACTAAAGCAAGTGGTTAACTTTAGTGGGAGATTTACAAAGGCACAAAGGGGAGTTTGGTGTCCAACGTCCATTGACTTTCAAAGAGAGTTGGATGCCTATCTATCCTTTAGGCCTTTGAAAATTTTCTCCTAAACCTTTAAGTAATTCCCATTGACTTCAACAGGACTGTTCACAGGCTTAAAGTTAAGCACTCGCTTAAGTGCTTTGCTGGATGAGGCCATTAGACTGTGGAATGGTCTCCCAAAAGCAATGATGGAAGCCCAATCACATGAGACATTAAAAACTAGATTGGTCAAGGCACTAGCAAATGAACTGTAGTGACCAATCAGTCCTGCACTGGAAGACAGGATGGACAACATGACCTCATGGTACTTTTCCATTTCTAATTTTAACAGTTCTGGGGACTTAAAATTCAGTTGTGTAACAACAGCTTGAGCATTTCAAAACATTGCAAGTTGCAGCTTCAATACAAATTGAGTTATTTCTCTAAAGTCTCCTTTTTATGCTCTAAATACAATAGTTAGTCATGTAACTATGAACCACTGTTTTAATTTTTTTTCTTTTGCTTCATTGAGTACCTACTGAGCAGAAGGTACTACCTGTGATAAATGCTACCTGTCAAGATTTTACTTTGATCATGCTTCAAGAGGGAAGTCTTTCCAAATCATTTGCTTGGAAATTTTTAATTCTTAAGTGGGTTGTTTGTTTGTCTCAAAGGTAGTACTAACCTATTTTACACAGTCAAAATCTATTTTTAAACGAAGTTCTCCTTTGTACTTTAAATCTTCCCTACAAATATTTGTTAGGCTCATTTTGCAAAATTAAAATAAAATGGATGATTAAACTATCCCTTGTATCAGCAACTTAGTAGCTCACTGTTTATCCACTGGCTAAGGAAGTAGGAACAAATCTTGACAATGGTTCTGTTCACCTGAGTTAGAGTGTTGCATACTGTACTTTTTCATGGGCACTGAAGCCCCTCTAAGAGTGTCAAATCACAGACAGGAAAGATTCATAGTTGGGCTTAAAATTCTATTTAAAGAGTTGAGTACAGAGCGAAAATGTAAAAGCCCTCTCACCAATGCTTCCACTGGCTTCTATCAGGTGTCAGAAATATAAGCAGGAAGTTTGGTGTGGGAGGTGGTTTCAGAGGTCACCTCTACAGCTTACAGAAAGGATTTGCCTTGCTTCACTAAATCCCAGACACTGTATTTCAATTTTACCAGTTAAATGTCACTTCCTTGGACTAAAAGGGAGAGGTGCAACTTATCTACTGTGGTCAGCAGAATCCATGGCACAAAGCATTGCAGCATAGCAAATGCACGAACCTCACTGAGCTTGTTGGCTGATAGGACAAATTTACAAAACAGAAAGTAAAGCTGACCATTTTCTGTTAAAGGGAAACACTTGGAGATAACGCCGATTTTCTGCCTTGCGTTCTTCCATTGCAAATGATCGATAGACTTTCTATTCAGAATCAAAAATAATTTTTCCAAGGCTCTACTTATGCACAAATAATAGCAGTTAGTGTGATGGACTCATTCCTTAAAAGAAATTCTACTTCTAGTATGTCTGGTTTAATCAGAATTCAATGGAGTAGGAGAACGCTTCTCCTAGTACTTTGCAAATTTGACACCATCAGCTCTGGACTAAACAAAGACTGTGAATGGCTTGCCAATTACAGAACCAGTTTCTCCTCCCTTGGTTTTCACACCTCTACTGCTAGAACAGGGCCTCACCCTCCCTGACTGAACTAACCTCGTTATCTCTAGCTTGCTTGCTAGCATATATATACCTGCCCCTGGAAATTTCCACTACCTGCGTCTGACGAAGTGGGTATTCACCCACGAAAGCTCACGCTCCAAAACCTCTGTTAGTCTATAAGGTGCCACAGGATTCTCTGCTGCTTTCACAGATCCAGACTAACACGGCTACCCCTCTGATACTCTCCTAGTACTGTGGCATTTGGCGTATGCTCCCCCATCTCTACGCACGTTGTCCATGTTAATGTCAATGGGAATTACACTAAGAGAGAAGGAACAGACCCCCTACTTTGCACTGCTGTGCATGGACTTAAAGATTTGATTACAATTCTTTTATGTGAAAAGAAAAATCTCTATAAAGGGGGAAAATGAGGCTGTTTTTTCATTTTATTTACAGACGTTTGTAAGTCTCCTTGAAACCTTAAGCTACTTTCACTTGATGTCTCATAGCTTAGCAAAGCAGATGTGAAGAAGGCAGATATATAGCACTACAGCATGCACAGCAGGGTTGCCAACTGTCAATAAACTTATGAACAGTTTGCATATCTACGGGAGTTTTGTGAAAATTCTTATTCTTTTAATAAAATCTGGCAAGCCCTCCGGCATCTAGGCAGAAAATGCATAAAATTACAGTCTGAGATCACACTAGTCTATTTCCACCTGGAAAACCTCCCTTGTCTTCTCCCCCCGCAAAACAAAACAAAACAAAACCCCACTCCTAATGCTGTTGTATCAGATCATTTTCACCTGCTGTTCTTAAATCTCCTATTTAAATTTCTCTACTGTTGTGAAGGATAACTGATGTTAGAAACTGGCAAATGAATTCTGCAATACATTGAATACTCTGAACAATGTGAAATATGATGCAAACAGATTTCAACTAGCCATGAAAAATAACAAAGCTTTTTATTATTAAAACAATTGTCCTAAATTACTATTTTTTTAAAATCTATGGGAACCAGGAATTTAAAAATTATCATCTAAGATTGTCTTTATGATTAAATGCATTGGGGAAACCCCCCTAATTTTAGCCCAAATACTGAATAGGTAGACTTTAAATGTTCAGTTTTTCACATGCAGTTATGCATTTTGTTTACACAAATCAGATGAACACAGGAAACGTGTACTGACAAATTTAAAGGCTGGGTTAAAACCATTCTGAACACTTGATCCTATATGTGTAAAATTATAAAAGGCAAAATTGCACATACAGCCTACCAATTTATCTGGCATTGTTTTGTACATGTGCCTGTTAACCAGTGTCCAACTGGGCATTTCCTTGTATTAATCAGTCAAGCTAAACTGCACAGTTGTATACTCAATGTACAGGCACAATCAGCAGACACACAGAGACAGGTGCAATTGCTGAGGCTGCTTTGAAAATCCAAATCCAAGTACTTTTAAACTATAGGATACTCAGCTCCTTCCTTTTCCAGTTAAATCCTAAATGCAGAATTCTTTGCTTCTCCTGTACATTCCAGACATTGCAAAGGCTTAAATTAGTGAAGACAAAAAAGCAGGGAGACAATTGGAAGGCAGCCTCAAGCATAACCACCTCATAGCCATGCCTACAAATTACTATTGTAGTAGGGTGGAATTAACTCCCACTGTCTTCGCAAATGAAAGTAGAAAGATGGAAGATCCTTACAATTAGGAGCAGCAGTACACAAAGACAGGGAGCTCATTTATATGTGCCATCCTCCCAGGAGGCTCAACAACTTGCTCACACGGTTGAAGGGGTTGTGGAGTAGCTGTAAGGTGACTTCCTGAACAGGTCGACCCGCCACAGATCTAGGATCTGAGGCCCTCCAGGATTAGAACAACTTATTTTTGTATGATTTATTAACTAATCGTTAAAGCAGCGAAGAGTCCCCTGGCACCTTATAGACTAACGGAAGTTTTGGAGCATGAGCTTCTGTGGGTGAATACCCACTTTGTCGGATGCATGCATCCAACGAAGTGGGTATTCACTCACGAAAGCTCATGATCCAAAACTTCCGTTAGTCTATAAGGTGCCACGGGACTCTTCGCTGCTTTTACAGATCCAGACTAACACGGCTACCCCTCTGATACCTAACTAATTGTTGTCATCATTAGATTACTACAACTACTATTACCATCATCACCGGGGGACCTAATATGACAAATATAAGGAAGTTCAGGGTTAAGATTGCCACTGCACCCTCATTCGGGTATTCCAGGGTTTCCCATTAGCATGTGATGTTACAGTTCATATATACTACATAAGCTAAGAAATACGGAAAAAGTTAAGGATAGAGTCATAGCCTGTACCTTGCTTTGTTTGCCTGCGTCATGTAAAATGAGATTTTCATAATACATTTTATTATTTTCTAACTTCCTAAGCCTGAACATTAATATGAATGTAATCAACTGTAGAACTCTTTATATTTAGTATACTGTATAGTTATATATATCTTCCTCCTACTTACACAGCATATATAATATAGTCTGGGTATATATGCTGTGTAAGGAGGAGGAAGGTATATACAACTATATTGTATACTAAATATAAAGAGTTCTACAGTTGATTACATTCATATTAATTCATATTCATATACTATTTATGTGGGAAGAAAAAATTATATAACAGCAAACTGAGATTAAATGAATTTCTGCCATTGCTGAATGAATCAGGAACTGTACTCGCTTTAATGTACTATGAGCTATCTTTCCCATCTTTATAAAAAGACACTGAGTTTCTCAAGGGCTGCACGAAAAGTATTCCACATTTTTTGTACTTTCCCACATTTAGCTGTATATTTTTTTCCAGGGAAAAGATACTACTGAACGTTAGCAGGAGCAATAGATCACTCTTGCTCTACTCCTCCCCCTTTCTCTTTATATATATTATTTATAAAGGAGAGCTGGTACCAACCCAACATTTATGTTGCCTGACCATTTCCATTATAAAAGATTCTTGTGACCGTTTTTATGAGCTCTGCCACCTCCATTGTTTGCAGCAGGCCTTTGAAATTCAGCAGGGAAAAAACCCTGAAGGCACAGAAGTGCATTTACTTGGCCCATGAAATTCTGTTTAGATTTGGCTGAGCTACAAGCATTTAAAAATTGCCATTTCCTTTTTATTACGTTATCAGAAAAAGTTTGGTAAATGCCAAAATAATAACTGTACAGGAACCTTCAAAAGCGCTGGGCCACTCCCAAAGCAGAAGCGCACTGCAGTGGGGAACCTCGAAGCAGAGAGTGTGTCTAGGAGGTGGTGAGAAAGAGTGCTAAACATTGTAACCTAACTAACTTTCTTTTAACATTGTTTTTTTTGTAGATAATGGTTACAAATAAAAGACCATAGGACTATGATGACACAGTTCTGCAATGAATACAGTTGTTTGTAGAGGCTAATGAGAGAGGAAATTATTGACAGACAACACTCATCATTGAAGTAGGATATCACAAACCTGCAGTAACAAATGCCTTAAATACCAGTAGTCAAGTGTGTACCAGTGGTTCTCCCTGTGTCGGTATGCATACACTGATATTACAAAGTACAGCCGTTTCATTCACAGAGGGTTCAATTTAATTTGCCAGGAGAGGAAATTGTTTCATATAGCTTTGCACCTTCTGAGTTTGGGACAAGCCCAAAAGCAAAACTCAGCCAGCACTGCCAAGTTTCATATGTTTTGAAACAAAAATAACAAATACCTTTTGGCAAGCTATGGAGAGACAAGTAATCACTTGAAGCTCAGCGTAGGCTCATGAACCTTTCAGCAATCCTGGGCTAGGCTTTATATTTGTAATGAAAACTGAGAAAACTTGAGTTTCATTGGGTATTGAGTCTTGAAACGGAAAGTTTTCACAACTCTATTTATTATGGAAGTGCACTAAGTGAACTTGCAATGTGATTCCTAGGAACTGGTCTGCTAATATTGTCCTCTCCAGTGTTTCAGAGGGGAGTTTTTTTACTGGTCATGTGACTACACCAAGACTTTGACTCATGCCAATTCTGTCCTCAGTTGTACCCCTTCCAACTCCTGGCTTCACATTACAAAATGTGCATGCTATGCAATGCCTCATACCTGACATAGTTCAGTATAGAGCCTGTGAGGTAAGTATTACCACTGCACAAATGGAGAGAACACAAATGACTTGTTTGATTACATGGGATTCAGGGTCAGTGGGCAACATATCAGGGTACAATCCAGACCAATAAGTAGCTGTGTCGCCCCTGCCCTATAAACTAGGGTGCTGGAGCCTCCAACCTGGACTGCTCAAAAACAGCCTCCAGCATGTAAATCATTCCAAGCTATGCCTGTGTGTGTTACAGTCAGCCATGGGTCCTACCAGCCTTAAAGATTAACGCAGGCTGACCCCAGCACATTCCCAGTCCCAGATTTCCCCCCATATCCTGGACAGCACAAACACATTAAGTCTATTATTCCTCTAAAGGGATAATATTCACACAACTTGTTACCCCAAATGGAGTTACCTAGACACTTCAATTTAAACACACTGGATTAGCTAAAACCATAAAACAAGTCTACTAACTACAAGGAGATAGATAATGAGTGAGCACAATTAATGAGGCATAAAAGTCAGAAATTGTTACAAGAAAAATAAAGATAAAATGCCTACCGGTGCTTAACAAACTATATTACCTTGCTGCCACCATGTCAAAGCTAATTCCCCACTCTGGCACCACAAGTGCAGAAAGTAGGGGCCTGCAAGGATTCTAAAAATTAATACTGGCCATTCCAGGCTTATATTAAACTCTCAAGGTTACAGCTTTTCTCTGACCTTGGACTGGTAGATGCTGCCACCACTCAAGTGCAGAACCCCTTTGAGAGCCCAGGAAGGTGCACTTGGGAATTCCTTCCTGTGGGGTACCCTCAAGCCCTTTCGCCCCCCCCCACCCCTTTTTCCGGGGAAGAGCTGAGAAAGAAAAAAGAAATCAGCTGTTGCCACCTGCTAATTAAACAATGTGCACAAACCTCTTAAGACACAGAAGTCCAATTCTGTTCTTAAAAAAGGTAAATTTGATTAATAATCAAAAAAAGAAAATACATCTGGAAACTCAGGCTATTGCTAGATTTTAAAAGAGCAACTACAAGGATTAACCACCAAGAATAGCTTTCTTGAGGTTCAGCCTAAAGGTTACAAGCAAAACACAAGCACCTGGGTTAGCACAGAGGAATCCACAAGCCATAACGAAACAAAAGGGATAAACCTAATCGCATCTTCCTAGGCATTTCCCGATCTACTTCCATATCTGAGGTTTTAAATGAGTAGTGTCTAGGTATGATACTGATGATTTTTTCACACTTGGCCCAAACTTCTTACAGCATGGCTGCTGTCTTGTCTGCCTCTCCCCAGGAGAACAACAGACAGTCCTTTTTTTTTCAATTTTAAAAAGTTCTAGCCTTCCCATTGGCTCTTTTGGCCAGGTGCCCACTCCCTTCCTTTTACCTATGCATAGCAGTGAGACTTTTTAACCCTTTGCAGGTAGAGCAATTAGAGAACAGCGACTAAGAGAGACTTTATAGCTACTGGCTGTCTGGGTGTCCATAAAAGGGAGCTACCCCCTCCTTCATTTATCACAGCTTCAAAGCAAAGTTTTCTCATCACGTTTCAGCGGGTTACTGAGCAAACTCTCAGGTCCCTTCCCCAGAGTCCCATGGCTGCTTCCTTTGTCTTTTCAGGGCAGAGAATGCGATGGGCAGGGAGAAAGAGAGAGAGACCTGGTGGTGTTAGTCCCTCTTTTTTATAATTTCAGCCCCCCTCTTCAAAACATTTCCACCTGGGAACCAGGAGCCAAAGAGACTCTGTGGAAAGACATTCCAAGCTGTTTCTTTGCTAAAAAGTAGATTTTCGCTCCTAGCCCCATTGCTGCCCAAGAGTAGCCACTTAGCAGGTAATGGTTCCTCAGTCTTATTTACACCAGGCTTAGGCATCAGCTTGCCCTTTGGCTCTGAGGAACTGGTTTGGCCACTCCCCAGACTTATATGGAAACATACTTTTAGTCACGATCTCAACTTGTGTTCATAACTTTACATATAATGTTGCTACATGCCTTCTGCCATGACATTATCGATCAGGAAGTTACGAGTTTTTAAATGATACTTCACAAGGCACACCTTGTACAAACATTACAGTAATATGTAGGGTGTGAAAACAGAGGCATATTCTGTTACACAGTGGAAATGAGATTACAGCTCAGGAGTGAATCCTTGTCCTGTGATCAGACCACTAGACCTCATCACACCCTTAATAAGATCTGAGTCTGAATCAAGAGTTAGCTGTAGTTCTGAGTACATCAGTCATTTACAGAACACATTCAGGCAAGAACAAGCAGCACTAAAGCTGGATCACAGTTGCTGTACATCTATGACAAGAACACTTTCAACTCCAATAATTCTTTCAATATATAGCAATAGGGACAAAATGACAAATCTGATTATGTTAAAATGCATCTCTTTCCTAGCTTCCCAATGTTTACAAATTTACCAGGTGATTTAATAAAAGAACAACTACATTTTTAAAAAGTAACTATTGTCTCCATTGTAATGGAGTCAGTTCTGCCTGCAAACATGTATCACTTTGTATCCTGTGAAGTCAGCTACTGCATATTCATGTGCAAGCATAACTGCTTTCCCAAGGTCAGAGTATTGTATAGACGTGTATCAAAGGGTAAGACTTTAGGTAAAATTTTCCAAAGCACCGAAGTGACCTAGGAGCATAAATCCTAACTTCCATTTTCAAAAGTGACCTAGGCTCCTAGGGGAGAAATTGTTAAAGGTATTCATGTGCTTAGGTGCTTTTGAAAATACCACTAAGTGCCTAAATACTTTTAAAAATCTGGCCCTTTGTCTTTAAAAATAATAATATTGCACTAATATAGCATTACTGACTTGAGAGTGATGTATAACTTTTTCATGTGCTACAGACATTTTTGATTTTGGTAGACAACATTGATATTATTCTCCCTTCCCCCTCCCCCCGAAGGACAAGGGTTTTCCAAGTAAATGATTCATTTATTTTATATAATGTGCACGTATATATACACACACACCCCATTTATGAAAATTCAGGAATTTTCTAACACATTTTGTCATCCTTATAGTAACTTAACCTTATTCTTATACGTCAGATTAAATCTTAAAAATTCAGAGAGAACATGCTGTATGGTTTGTCAAAAGGATTAAATTCAAACTGAGCACTGAAAAGAGCTACTTAGTTGCACTGTATACAATTTGTAGGTAATTCACATCACATTAAATCACATCAAATTGTACACAGAACAAAAAGTATGCCTGGAAGCATGACAATATTACTTTTTCCTGGAGAATAATAATGCACGCTCTTTCCACATATGACTTCTGGTGAAATGAACATACTAATAAAGGGTCAAATCTTGGTCACACTTAAGGGAGTTTTGCCACTGACTACAATAAAATTGAGACTTGGCTTCAGATGCTAATGTTGTGTCCATAGTTGGCCTAAGATTCTGGAAAAAAGTTCTCTTTCTGCAGTGTAAAATTAGTGCACTATTCTGATCCTTTTTTACTTGTATGTGGGTGTAAGGACATCAGTATCAGAGGACCTTCTTCACCTCACATCTATTGTTATTGTTGGCCAAAACCCTTGTTGAGTTAAAACCTCATTGAGACTGATGCATGTGATCACACCCTTCAGTTAATATAACTGTAAGGGTAAAATAATCACAATCCCCCACCTAAAACAAAAGAGTTACGTTAGCCTTCCCAGGAGTTTTGGACGTAGTTGTGCTGATTACTGTTTTGGTTGAGTGTGTGTGTATAGGGTGGTGATTGAAGGGGGAGGGTGGAGAGATAACACAGAACAAGAGAGACACAAAGGCAGCAAGAAAGTCAAGCGGAAGCCTATAATTATGGTGTGAACCTGAGAGAAACCTAAAGAGAGGTTTCTAGGTTGGAGCTGTCGGCTGAAAAGAAGCTTTGGCCAGTAAACTAAGAAACTACTCTTTTTGCCTTTCATTCCTCCTGCATTCTGAGAAGCAGGACTTTGTACTTCCCTTGTAAATAAACAAGATTGCTTCAGAGAAAATACTAGACTCCGTCATCAATTTCTACTCCCAACTAGAACATCCTCAGGGCCCTAAATTTTGATTAGCCACTCAGGTCAAAAAGGGATAATATTATGTACACTGTTTGGTATACTTCCTTCCCAATAATAAAAAGACAAGATGAATGATTACATACTGGCTTCTAGGAAGGGTTTGAAGTCCTACTCATTCTAATAACAAATTCAAGTGAGGAAGAATCTGGTTTATCCTTAAAGAGCGATGGCTCTTCAATCTCAGTTTGCACATACCTGCATCTGCACTTTGCATGTGCACTAACATTTGTGAGAGCCCTTCAAAGAGTGCAGGTGTCAGCATTACCACTTGCAAAATTAATGTGTTTTGCTAACCCACATGAAGACTTTCCCACATGTAGGTGTTAAACTATATAAAAGGATGCACACAAGTGTTAGATGTTAGCAAGTGTTTGCATCTGCAAAGTGCTGGCACAGATTTGTGCATGTGTAATTTTCAGCACACACATGGAGACCGGGTAGAGGTACATTTCGCCCGTAGGTCAATGTTCAGTTCCAGGTTAAGATTCTTTTTGTCCTTCTATGCAGAAAAAAACATTGCCTCATGAACAATCTGAACTAACGTAACTCTCTCCAAGCAGGATTTCATAAGCAGAAATGTAAACTGATGTTGCTCCTATTTGCACCTGGTTTGAATTTGGTCCTAAATGTCCCATACATTGCCTTCATCAAACATAAATCAAATCAAATATGTAATTATAGTACGTGTGTACATGTATATCCCTACATTAATGAGTGTTTTGTTTCAACATCCTAATCTGAAAGAACCAATTCTCCGAAGAGCTCTCTCAACTGGCAGATGTCTTCTGGTGTCTGATTTTCCTCCATCATGATTTTTGTACACAATAAGTTATTAATTTCTATTATGAGACCCCAATCCTGCAGTAAGCTCTATGGGCCAGATTTTTATAGGTATTTCAATGGGCTTTAGGTGTCTAGCTGCTTTTGAAAATCCCTTTAGGTGCCTAAATACTTTCTAAAATCTCACTGCATCTACTTGCATCTGCACAGACCTCATAGCAGCATTGAGGCCACAGAGAACATGTATGAAAATTTTGCACAAAACATGATCCTTTTACATGTAGTTAAGCATTTCCCACTGTCTCAATGTTAAACTTATTCATGGTACAACGATGTCTACTCTCAATTGAATGTTAAAATATGGCTGCTTAAAGTACACAATGGGAAGAGACAACCCTGATATAGATAATTATGTCCTACTTTGGTCTGGAGTCTATTTCAATCACAATGTGCACTCTCAGCATAGGAATGGACATATTTTTCAGCCAGAATTGTATGTATACTCATATATAATTAATAGGGGCCCTAACAAATTTGGATTCCAGACTCCTTGAATGTTTGAGCTGAGGCAGAAGATAATGTGTCTAATTGGTTTAAATGGACAAGCTGCATTCTATCAAGGCAACCCTCACAGTCTTTGTTGGATGCTCCCTCTGTATCCTGGCATATCATATATTTATTTTGGCCCAAGACAGAAGCATTTTTTTGGATGGCAGAAAATAGTTGAGATGTAATATGTAAACAAGTGAGAGCAACAAAATGCCCAACACTTGAATGCAAATCAGAGATACGTAGCATCTAGTACAGGGATCAGCAACTTTTGGCATGTGGCCTGCCAGGGGAAGCCCCCTGGAGGGCTGGCCTGGTTTGTTTACTTGCCGCGTCTGCAGGTTTGGCCTTGCCATCCCAGTCCAATGGAGGCTGTGGGAAGCGGCATGGGATGTGCTGGCCGCGGCTTCCTGCAGCCCCCATGGGCCTGCAGCAGCAAACCGCGGCCAGTGGGAGCCGCGATCGGCCAAACCTGTGGACACGGCAGGTAAAAAAACTGGCCCAGCCCGGCCCGCCAGGGCACTTACCCTGGTGGGCTGCAAGCCAAAGGCTGCTGATCCCTGATCAAGTAAGAAGTATGCCTTGGGGTGTAAATGTTCCACATTTGTCAATGAGATAGCCATAGAGATCACTTTCAGATAAGCCTCTATGGGCCCAATCATGCTACCAGGTGTAGGTGTCCAATCAGGCCATATTTGATTGACCACATATTTCTTCACTCGATTCTCTACAATAGTGCTTGACCCATCACAAAACTCTATACATCCTGGCCATTACAGAACTTATAGCCTCTGGACTTCAAGCTTACTGTACATTTCTCTAACCAGGGGGCTCCCAAACTGTGATCCATGTATCCCTGGTGGTACATAATCTTGATGTTCTATCCATTCACTTCACAACAATTATTTCAATAAGATGATATATGAACCAATAGGGTATGGAAACCTCTGCATCTAAATCAAAACCTATCTACATAAATAGTAACCACACTGGGTAAAACTTCAAAGACAAACTATGGTGCATAGGGATAATTTTCAAATTAATTAGACATAGCAACACTCACAGAGGTACATTCTTACTTAAAACCCTCCAGCTGTCAAATGGATAACACTTAGAAACATAAATAGTACAATATATTAACAAGTTCACCAATATGGAGTTTGCTAGAGTTCAAAAGAGAATTATAAATGAGCAAGCAAAATACATTACAAGTTCACTGTCTTAGGAAGCATTCGTTTTTAAAGGCTTCAACGTGTTTCCACAGTGTTTAGCTCTTTAGGTTTTTTTTCCCTTTGAAAACTGTACACTTTAAAAAAGTATACTTTGAATGGGTTCTGCTTCTTTAATTCAAAATCTGAATTGTGCATTAGTGTGCAATATTTCCAGGAGATTCCCCCATACATACTACCCTATTTTGTCATATTGTCTGCAGTAGACATGTAATTTTTATTTCCCTCTTAGCAGTGAGATAATTTGCCCATGTTATTTGCTCTGTGGGCATCCTCCTAACACATTCTGAATTTATATCATGATGTCTCTTGAAAGCACTATGAATCCAAGACATGCTGAATCAAACTAATGAAGTATCAGAGGGGTAGCCGTGTTAGTCTGGATCTGTAAAAGCAGCAGAGAATCCTGTGGCACCTTATAGACTAACAGACATTTTGGAGCATGAGCTTTCATGGGTGAATACATGCATCTGACGAAGTGGGTATTCACCCACGAAAGCTCATGCTCCAAAACGTCTGTTAGTCTATAAGGTGCCACAGGATTCTCTGCTGCTCAAACTAATGAAGTAACCTTCATACTAACAAACCTTCCCTGCCTCAACCCCAGAAGAAGCAGAGAAGATGTAAAACTGATAGACAAATATTTAAAATATAATTCTTTTGGACTCGGTCCACATGCTCTCTAGATAACGAGACCTTAACAAAGATGTAGATGCTGATGTGGAATATTAGAGTTGACATTTCATTTGAGGTGCAGATTGCTAGTCTTCTTAATGACATCTTTTCTTGTCAGGTACAAGAAGCAAAACTATAAAAAAAACTTACTGTTTTCACACCAGTGATCATGATCTCAACATGTTGCATTTTACTGAAGAGGTTTTAAATGAATACAATGTAAAGTTAGCTAAAAAAGAAAGATGCTAGTTACAATATTCACCCACATTTTTGGTTATTTTAAAAAGAGTCACCAAGATAAAGGTGACATTGATGGGGTTGTATCTGTCAATTTGGGGGTGGCCCAGGGCCACATCATTAAAAGCAGTCCCTTTACAGACAGAATGCATTGACAGTGACAAAGTGCTTTCTCCAAGTCAATGTTATTTGTCCTGAGGTACTCAGGGGGTTAAAAAACAGTTTACATCAACCTAGATATTTTCATACTTCAAGTTCTGTGTTCAGCTCAGTTTGTGACCTTACAATGCAATGTGTCAAAATGAAGAGGCATCTGGATATTTTATTTCAGTTGTAGTTCTGGGTCGTGCACATATTTATAAATGTTGTTTATGCAGCAATGTCACATCCCGTTCCATATTGGTCACTCAAACACAGCTACCAAAAAGTATTTTCATTAAAAACTTTCTGTAATTGGAGTTGGGGAGGGGACTGACAGTCCTGACTGTTAAAAAAAAAGAAAAAAAGAAAAAAAAGAATACTGAGAATGCATATGAAAAAACAACTTTCTCGATGACATAGTATAACTAAATTCTATGGTAGATGCAAACTCTGTGAAAATAAAGAGATGGCTACATGGAAAGTGCTAGTTCCTTTAGTTATTGTTCAAGAAGTTACCAAAGTTCTAAAGAAATAATTGTAACTTTCCAGTACCCTGTAGTTTTATCTCAGTAAAAAGATGGGTTCCCTGCTGAAAACGTCATCGGAGAAAGACATAAGATATCCCACAATTGGCAGCTTTTCTAATATATATTCAGACTGTAGCACTTAGCCACTGGGGTCTGGGTGGAGCTGCTGAGCACCATAGCCTGATCCAGCAAAGCATATTTGCATGTGTTGACTTTAATGATATGAGATTTTAAATCAACGGGGTTATTCATGGCAAACACTTAAGTATATGTTTAAAGTTAAGAACATGCTTAACTCTCATTGATTTCAATAGGATTTAAAACATGCTTAAAGTCAAGCATGTACTTAAGTGCTTTCCTGAATGGGCTGAAAGTTATGCATGTGCTCAAACACTTTGCTGGATAAGACTAGTGCTCAGTGCCTTGCAGGCACCCGTATTTTCCAGAGTGGTGCAATCAGCAACAGAAAGTGATGCAACATTAGTTGAAATTCTCTTATTTGAAAGATCTCAAGAGAGCAATTTCCAAAGTTACAGCTCCATCACTCTCATTTTTGGGTTAAAATTAGGGCTGTCAATTAATTGCAGTTAACTCACAGGACTAACTCAGAAAAATTAATCGCGATTAAAAAAATTAATCGCGATTAATCACAGTTTTAATTACTGCATTAAATAATAGAATACCAACTGAAATTTGTTAAATGTTTTTGGATGTTTTTCTACATTTTGATATATATTGTGTTCTGTGTTTTAATTGAAATCAAAGTGTATATTATTTTGATTACAAATATTAGGACTGTAAAAATGATAAACAAAAGAAATAGTATTTTTCAATTCACCTCATACAAGTACTGTAGTGCAATCTCTTTGTCATGCAAGTGCAACTTACAAATGTCATATTTTTTTGTTAAATAACTGCACTCAAAATCAAAACAATATAAAACTTCAAAGCCTATAAGTCCACTTGGTCCTACTTCTTGTTCAGCCAATCGCTAAGACAAACAAGTTTGTTTACATTTACAGGAGATAATGCTGTCCACTTCTTATTTACAATGTCACCAGAAAGTGAGAACAGGCATTTACATGGCACTTTTGCAGCTGGCATTGCAAGGTATTTATGTGCCAGATATGCTCAACATTTGTATGCCCCTTCATGCTTCAGCCACCATTCCAGAGGACGTGCTTCCATGCTGATGATGCTTGTTTAAAAAAAAAAATGTGTTAATTACATTTGTTACTGAATTACTTGGGGGAGAACTGTATTTCCCCGGCTCTGTTTTACTCATATTCTGTCATATATTTCATATTATAGCAGTCTCGGATGATGACCCAGCACATGTCGTTCATTTTAAGAACACTTTCACTGCAGATTTCACAAATCGCAAAGAAGGTACCAATGTGAGATTTCTAAAGATAGCTACAGCACTCGACCCAAGATTTAAGAATATGAAGCACCTTCCAAAATCTGAGAGGAACAAGGAGTGGAACATGCTTTCAGAAGTCTTAAAAGAGCAACTACAGAACCCGAACCACCAAAAAAGGAAATCAACCTTCTGCTGGTGGCATCTGACTCAGATCATGAAAATGAACATGCGTCGGTCTGCACTGCTTTGGACTGTTATCGAGCAGAACTCATCATCAGCATGGACGCATGTCCCCTGGAATAGTGCTTGAAGCAGGAAGGGACAGCTGAATCTTTAGCACATCTGGCACGTAAAGATCTTGGGACACCAGCTACAGCAGTGCCAGGAGAATGCCTGTTCTCACTTTCAGGTAACATTGCAAATAAGAAGCAGGCAGCATTATCTCCAGGGCCGGCTCTAGGCACCAGCGTCCCAAGCATGTGCTTGGGGCAGCACTTTTCAAAGGGCAGCACTCCGGTTTTTTTTTTTTGCTTGGGGCAGCAAAAAGCCTGGAGACGACCCTGATTATCTCCTACAAAATGTAAACAAACTTGTCTCTGAGTGATTGGCTGAACAAGGGGTAGGAATGGGTGGACTTGCAGGCTCTAAAATTTGTCATTGTTTTAATTTTGAATGCAGTTTTTTGTACATAATTCTACATTTGTAAGTTCAACTTTCATGATGAAAAGATTTCACTACAGTACCTGTATTAGGTGAATTGAAAAATACTATTTCTTTTGTTTATTTACAGTGCAAATACTTGTAATAAAAAATAAATATAAAGTGAGCACTGTACACTTTGTATTTTGTGTTTTAATTGAAATCAATATATTTGAAAACGTAGAAAACATCCAAAAATATTTAAATAAATGGTATTCTATAATTTACAGTGTGGTTAATCACGATTAATATTTTTAATCACATGATTAATCACAATTAAATTTTTTTAATTGCTTGACAGCCCTAGTTAAAATCACTTTTCTGTCATGCCCACTACCCTAATATGATTGCCTGGATCAATCTCATCCCTCTGTAGCTGCCCCACATCATTATTCCTTTTGTTCAAAAGTAATGCTCATTGTCAGCCAATGTGATCTTAGAGGATTCAGAAAAAAGGGGTGGGGGGGGAGGAAAAATGATTGCAGCCAATGTCAGTTAATAGTATAGTCTTTGAACACAGTAATAGTGCAGCCTTCACATTATACACTCAAAGGTCATGGACACATTTGATATTATATGACCCCAGTGGATCATAAGACAACTTTGCTCTCCTTGGCTACACACATGCCTCATAAAAGATGAATAAACATAGGCTTGTCTGCTAGCTCTTACATATCCTCAATATAATCTTGAGGTATTATTGTGAATCTCTCCAGACTGCCTAAGCCCCTGGAAAGGACATTTTATAAAAGGCATTCATCATTTAATAAAAGGATACATCTGGGATATTCCCTCTCTGAGGTAGCTACTGGTACTGTTTAACAGAGGGAGGTGAGAATCAGCAAAACGATCAACAGAACCACCCAGGAGAGAAATAGCCCAATTCTACATCTGAGCATGCATATCTTTTTACAAAGATTAAAATCAGAGTTGATTTTTAACTAAAGCCACACACACATCACAGTGATAAAAATATATTCTCAATCTGTTACAGAAAATATGTAGACAATATGATCTGGCAAAAAGCAACATCAATAAGAAACAAAAGCAGTTTTATCGGTGATGAAATGCTGGACTTTTCTGAACTTCTTCAATTTAGTAAATTAAAGTGATGACTTTTCATGAAAAGTAATAGCATCACCCCCCAAGATAACCATAAATATTACTATTGTCACTGGCCCTGATATAAGTCAGTATCCCTATTCAGGACAACACTAAGCATGTGCTTAAAATTAAGTGCTTGCTTCTTAAGTGCTGTTGCAAATCAGGATGGACTTAAGTTTGTGCTTAATGTTCTCTTGAATTGAGGCCCTTAAAAACAACATCCCCACCATGACTAATATCTTGAAAGACTTTTGACCAACATTTATTTGATGATAATAGATTTACCTTCCTAAATAGATCCATGGTATTAAAAAATACGAATGGTTATTTTTTTTTACAACCTAGCAATATTCCATTGCATTTCAACGTTTATTATGGGAAAATTGTTTATCCAAAATTATAAATGGTGGTTGTGAACAGCAATTTTGATCTGTAGGCAAACAGCAATTTTATTTATTCATTCAATACTAAAATGAACAGGCTTACAAAAGTAATTTTAATTACCAAGCCTTTGTTCAGCAACTACTTTTTTTGTTCAAATTTGATTTCTTTTGTTAATTTAAATAAGAAGTCCATTCTGAGCTTGCTGTGTCCCTCTTTCACACACACTTACAAGATTAGCCTTAATTATGGATTTCAATATACAGTGCTAAAAACAGCAATAGATGCAATTCATGGCTTTCTGCTAATTTCTGAGCAGGAACTAACATTCTGGCATAGGAAAATAAAGGATGAAAATTACTTCGAAAGTTACAGAGAAGAAAACTTCAGCTAAAAACAAATAATGCTATAATTATCTTACAGAGTGTGCATTCATTTTTCAAAACTACCTTAAGATTTTTAAAAGTATTTAGGCATTGCTCTGCTCAATGTTACAAGGGGTAAGTGACTTAGAAACGCAAGTCTTTTTTTCAAAAGTGACTGTGGCACTTGGGAGCCTAAGTCTAACAGAAAATCAGTGGGAGTTAGTTGCCTAGTGGGATTTTCAGAAGCATGTAGGCACCTATCTGCATCGTGCCTAAATACCTCTAAAAATCTGGCCCCATGACACTTCCGAAAATTTTACCCTTTACGTTTATGTGTCTGATCTCTTTTCAGGGTAAGAACTCTATTAGTTAAGTGTTTGCAAAAGCACTTTGAAGATGTATTATTTATAACAATTCATCAATATGTGTGAATTAGAATTTGTTCAAATGAGAATTTTTTCCATGAAAAATTTATATTTTGAAAATTTTCAACCAGTTCTAGTATGTATTTACTACACACACACACTCTATACATATACACACATCTACATATTATACATACATAGATATACATTTCTCCTGGTGACAATTTCTAGAAAGTGGTGGCCACCCTTAAAGACCTACGCTGTCCTCCTCTTCCCCCCACCTCCAAGTCATTTAATTTATGGAGCCTGACTGTACATTTTACATTGAGAGATGTCACATTCTTCCCTCTCTCACATACCAAATCCCTGTGAGTTCAGTAGCCATGCTGCCTGCTTGAATTAAACGATTCATCACCCCCTTTCTATTTGTCCAGGATCTGAATGTGTTCATTCTTTTTTTTCCACTCTGCCCTTTTCTCCAATTCAGTTCAGTTTGAATTTCATTATAGCCTTTCTTCCCAGGAGTCTTTGTACCTCCACATTCGTCCACATTCATTCTGAATGGCAAAGTCTCACTATCTGCTGGGAATGCTGACAACAGATTGTTTCATAATTAATTGAAAAGCAAAACCTGGACATTCTCAGTCACCTGCTGATGGGAATTACTTTGTACAACTTCAGTAAATCAACAGTGCGCTGCAAAGAGAAACCACGGGTCAAGTTAACTACCAGCCATTTGACTGTGAGCTAACTGTACAATTTAAATTAGTGCTTATTTTAAGGAATGCTTTAAAAAGAACAGCTTCTACAAAAATGAGAAATATAGAAATTTGGAGGTAGATTACATCTAGTTAGTTTAGCTAATATTTGCCTTCAGAAAAAGCTTGCATAAGAGTATGGATTCCACTTCGAACCACTAAGTGCAGGTCACTGCAGATGTGCAAAATGTGTCACATTTATTTTGCCCACTGCTGTCCCCAACAAAAAACAAGTCTCAAACATTGTACTGTATTTATAGCACTGAATTAATTAAAAAATTGCTGGATCACTTCAGTGTGCAATGGAGAAAAAAATACCTATCCCACAAAGTAACATCTGTGTGGTATTTTGTATGCAGGATTTTTAATCTCATGTTCTTCTGATTTTGGACCAGGCTTTGGTCTCAGATACACTGGTGTAAATCTGGAATAAACTGACAGAGAGTTAATCCAGATTTACATGAGTTTATGTCAGATCAGGATCTGCCAGATAAGAATTGCTATACCAGATTAGACCCGTGGTCCAACTAGTTCAGACTCTTATTTCCAACAGTAGCCCATACCAGCTGCTTCAGAGGAAGGGTAAGAAAGTGGCTTTCGGTAGTCAATTATGAAATAATCTGCCTAGTAGGGAATGTTGTTCCTAGCTCCTCTCTTTAATTAAAGGTTGGTCTGAACATGAGGATTTATTTAAAAACTCATTTTTTTTTTAATCTTTACTGCTGTAACTTTGCCTGTTCTCGTTATCCATATAAATATCTGGTTCCTTTTTGAACCCGACTAATATTTTTATTATATAGAAATTTCCAGACTGGACCAGACCAGATGTCGATATAATTCAGTGTTCAGTCCCTGACAGTGGTCAGGACCACATACTTCACAGGCGGGTGTATGAACAAAGGTGTTCCACAAACGGTCATTTCAAGTGCCATAGTAATTCACCACACGTTCAGAAAAGAAGCAACTAGATATCCCTTTGAACAGGGCCAGCTCCAGGCATCAGCCAAGCAAGCTCATGCTTGGGGTGGCAGATTCTAAGGGGTGGCATTCCAGCCAATCCTAGGGCGGCACAGCTGCCCTTTTTTTCCTTTTTTTTTGTTCGCCACTCTGGCCGCCCTGTAGGGGGTGGCAGCGCAGAGGAGGGGAGCGCCCTGCTGGGAGCCGTCTGCATGCTCCATCTGCCCCAGCCGGTGCCAGGTCTGCAACAAGCCCGGCAGCCCCCGTCCTTCCCTCCCCGCCGACCGGAGTGGCGTGGAGCCCTCCCAGCAGGTAGCGCTACGGGAGGGTCTTAGTTGTTAGCTCCCTGACTGAAGGAAGCCCTGGCCGCCCACCTTCTCTCTCTTCCCCCACTCCCTCCCACTCCCCGCTGCTGGCTGGGGTGCACACTCCATTGCCTGGGGCATGTCTGCAGCGCAGGGAGTCCTGCTAGCTGAAAGTTTGCACCCTGGCTCCAGCCGCCCCGCAGGTTTGGGGTTTTTTTGGTTTTTTTTTTTTTTTACTTGAGGCAGCAAAAAACCCTGCCTTTGAATATATACTGCACTCCACTGAAGTTTCAAACCAAGTGTAACAACCTATATTTACAGATTTTTGATTCGCAACAACTGACTCTTTTGACTCATTATTACGTTCTAAAGAAGTGGTACTAAAGCCCGCTTTTTCTGCCTGCTAACTCCTCCTAAACTTGCCATGAGGAGGCACCAATACAATATACTGCATCATCATGACATTGTAATATTTTGTGGATGTATCATGGCTCTTTATGACTCCATTCAAAAGAAGGAATGATTCTTCAGCTGTAAAAGGTGATGATCTATACAAAATTCCATTTGCTTGGACGTTCTGTAACTGCACATTCATCCCACATGGAAACAAACCATAATTTAGTTTGGTGACTTTAGAAATTATTGTATTAGCTTCACTAGCCATTAAACAGTTCCTTTTAAAGTCAAACTCCATTCTCCCAGTGTCCTCCAAAATCTCATGTAAGTAGTATATAAATAGAGTTCCTTTTTGTCTGCAAAGCCTGGTGAACGACATATAGATGAAACTGTATGAATCCTAGAAGGTTATAGAAGTACTACAGCTTCCACAAGAAGTAAGCTTTTGTAGGAGGCCCAGTTCTGAAATATTTAATGCTTTGAAAGACAAAGGCATCACTCTTTTGTTGAGCATGAGCTCAAAAAAATTACTGCAAAGTTGGCTTCAATACCAAAAACAAACAAACAAACAAACAAAAGATGAATATTCTTAACTTCTGGGATCACCAAACTGACAAAGCTAATGACTAATACTTTAAAAATGCTTCCTTTGCTCTGTTCAAGATGCTTTATTAAAATAAGAGTTAATCTCATACTATGTATTAAAGCATTGTGCCTAGTGACAGTGTAGTAAAGGATCTGTCAGGCATTCCATTACAAAACCCCATTTTCATCCATAAAAAGTCCCTCTGGGCTGAAACTTGGCATATAAGAAAACTTGAAAGAAATCTATTTTGTGGGGTTTGAATTATAAGAGTGAAAAGAAAATTGATTTAAAATGTTTAAGGGACATTTTATGCTTTTATAACTCAAAAATAAGATTCATGTTTCTAAACAAAATTTTTCTGGTCCCTAGTGGGAAGCATGCATATATGCTACTTAAAACAAGTAACAAGAAAGAACTTTGATTTTAAAAAATAATCAACAACAAAATTGTGTGTCTGTGTGACAACTTAAGATTGTACGAACACTATGTCTCTGGTGTCAGTTGGACATCTGCTGTTTCTAAGTCACATTAAGGACACTCTCAAATAGGTAGGCATATACGTATGACAAAAGAAAATAAATGGGGAGGAGAAGAAAGAAAAAATATAATTACTCTGGGAGTCATATGAAAGCAGACTTGATTTCTGCCTCTAAGTGAAGAGCATATGCTTATATAACTTGGGTAGCCAAAGATACAGCCCATGAAGTTGTGGCCTGTTGCAGACTTTTCGTCTCAACAGACTTATCAAAGAAAAGCATGTTGCAAAATTGATCCATTATATGCAAATTAGGTGTTTATTATTGTTCTCTCTCTTCGACTCACAGGAAGTTTCTCTGTGCGCTTTGGCCCAATTCAATATACATACTGACTGCACACATAATGTCCACACTTAAGGGGAAGGAAATGCATTTGTGCCTAGCAGAATTCAAAGACAAATAAAAGCTTCTATAAAACTGTTAACACTAATAACAATTATGCCTCCTCTCTGAAGTTTCAAAACAATTGGAGTGACCAGATTAAGACACTGGTTATTCTCAGTGGATGAAAAGTGGAGGTCCTGACTCAGCCCTTACTCAGGTAAATTCTTGCTGAAGTCAATAGAATTTTTTCTGAAAGAAGATCAAGTAAAAATGGAGTCAGGACTTCAGAAGCTGGCTCTTTATAGTCGCAAACCCAAAGTCTTTACTGAATTCTCTCTCAATCAAAACACTAATTAAAATCACTGGGCCAAACATTGAGTTTCTTATTCAGTTTTTACTGTGTCCTTACTAAAGCAAATGCTCATGGAGTTAAATAGCTTATCTGAGAAAGCAGCTGGAAGAAACTGAGTAAAAACTGAGCGAGGAGGTTCAGGATTTGACCCAGTGGGAGCTTTGCCTGAGTAAGGACTTGAGGAGCTGGCCCAGTATCATTTTCCCCCAGTTTAAGTTAAAAAAAATGGGATGTGCCATGGCTGATTGCAAAATTATTTTCCTTAAGGAGTTGCTAACACTTGCCTAGCTCTGGGACTTTCTTCAGCTCACTGTGTCTAAGCCAGTCCTGTTATTGGTTCATGTAAGGCTCTCTTTCCATTCATTCCTACAAATATGAATTAAGCTACATTCCTCTGTCTTTTTTTTCTTCAGGCCTAGACGCTCTCTCAGTGGGGAAGATCTGTAGCTGCTACTGAGACTGGTTCTTCTTTCAGCCTTTGATTATCACAGTGTGCTCTCTTCTCCTCTCATTTTTCTCTCGCAGCTTCACTCTGCAGCGAGAAGTCTTGAGGTTTTTGTGTTCCTTTATTGTATTTTCCTGTTATTGCTGCCTTACACTCCCTTCAGGCTTTTTTCACCCAGGCCAGGATAGGTTATTCTCTGAGAGTGTGGAAGGTCAGTAGGAGGCTTTGACCATCTTCCTCAGTCCTGTCATATTTTACCTGCCTGTGTCTTGGGGACTGGGAGTTTGTCCCCTCTGAAATCCACTGTCCTCCTTCATGCCAGTCTGTCTTTATTTCCCACTAGCAAGGATATTAGTCTCCGATACATCAGGTGTATGATGGGGCTTACAACGCCTACCGAGTCATATCCTTTCCACCAGTTCTTCTATGGGCCCTGGCAGCTACTGAGAATGTCCTGCTGCTTCACACCACTGACTGTACCGTATTAGATATCTGCCCCATGGGGATGCTAGCAGAAATCTGCACTACAGGAGCTCTCTCACTTAGTTTATCCCCCCTCCCAAACCCCCAAAACAAACAAAAAATCCCCTCTCTTCTCTTCATATACTGCAAGATCACTGGATTAGATGATTTGGAATTTACCTTAAACAACAAAATTTGGTTTCTGTTATCGTACAATATGAGCATGGCCCTGCTCCCAGTGGGGAGCAGACTTGTCCCCTATGTGGGACAGTATCTATGTGTGATGAGCTGAAGGATGGCATTCTTGAACTGAACGGACATTTTAAACTCACAATGTTACTAAGTGAGGGAAAAAGTGAAAGAATGTAGCAACATAAAATAGTGTCAAGGGAATATCAACATATTATTAGGAGAGAGTCCATTCTGAAATAAAGCAACTAGTCTGTGTCAGTCAATAGCACTCTTCACATTATCCACTTTAATTTTCCACTGGTTAAGAGGATCATAAAACAAAATGATTGAAATAACCTTCTGCCATGTTTACACCTCTCGCCCCCCCCAGAAATCAATAAGGAGTTTTGATTTACCTTGAATTCTTTCTCTGTAATGTACAATGAACATATAAATCAAATACTCACAGACACACACATTTCACACAGCATGCAACACCACTATTTTGGTTTGCATGATTTTTTTTTTTTTTTTAAAGTAACTGACTGGATAGTCTTTCCCATATTGGCTAGACAGCAGGAATTCTTACGTTACCAGTGTTGTTTTGAATGTCGATATTATGAGACAAATAGACCATCTTTATGTTCTTTGTTTGCTTTCTAATTTATTTTATCACTGTAGGACTCTTTCCATAAAATTCTCTCTTCAGTGAGAATACAAACAACTTCTCACAGGTTAAGAAATAGGGAATATTAATTTGTGGATTGGTTAGCTTTTATATTTTTTGAGCTCTTGCAGATAATTGCTTTTTTTAATTTTAAAGTGAAGAGGAGAATGAGCTGTATTGGAGTACTGTCCATTTTACGAAGGAGCCAGGACTAGACAAAACAGTAAATGTCTGTGAGGATACCAGGTTATACGACCTTGAATGACAGTAGAGACTATTCTCCTGACTCACCTTGTCAGTAAGACCAGATGTGTCTGATTAGTTCCCAAACCAAGAATATAAGTGGTTGACAGTCTGTCTAAGGCAACATACTAGGAGCAGGGAATGGAGGCTTCTGCAAGGTGAAACATTAGACATAGCCAATCACACATCAATGTTTGTGGTTACTTATGTTACAATAAAAGAAACCCCAGGAAATGGGTACATTTGACCCCTACTCAGTGTGATGTGTTAGGAGCATAGGAGAATCTAGTAACTGAATGATTTCTTTTCCATATTTATTGGTGACTTAGGCATGGTCTATGCTTATTATTCAGTATTTATATTTTAAGTGCATTGAGAGGCCTCAGTCAAGAATCTAGGCCCAATTATGCTCAGTACTGTAGACAGAACTGGTCCAGAAAGTATCTTATGGTGTAAAATAAGTGTGTTTCTTTTATTCGTTATGGTGGATGAACTAAGCCTCCCAGAGCCTTCCCTTAGAGTTAAATAAACAATAAGTTAAACATAGAAAAATTGCATCCCCTAAGCTGCTGCTTCTTGGTTAGGGTCTCCAAAAGCCCCTATCATGGGCTTAATTAAGAAAAATAAATGATAATTCAGAATTCAGGAACAATTTTTTATTCAAAAACTCAAAATAACTAACAACTTCAAAGTGTGTATGAGTGAGAGAGTGAGTCAGAGACTGAATGTCCATCTGGAAATAGTGTCAAGTGGATATCACTGGAGAGAAAGGTCCAGTGGTTAGTTACTAGCAAGAGACTATGAACACCTGAATTCAATGTCCTGCTCCCCCAAAGACTTCTTGCATGAGCAAGTCAATTCTTCTCTCTGTGTCCCACTTTCCCATCTATAAAATGGGGATGACAGTACTTCCCTATCTCATGATACTGCAGTAATGCAGACCATATAATCATCTCTAGCTTGAAACAAAAGCTGCTCATAGGAGTGCCAAGGTTCTAACTGACTGGAAATGTTTTTTGTGACTCTGAATAGCCTCATGAATATCAGTACTACAATTGGACAAATTAGTTCAAATCTATATAGACACAATGTGATAACTCCACGACTGGAAGTCTCTCCCATTGATGTTTTATTTTATAAAGTGTTCTAGTGCATCACAGATAAGATACCATTGTTCTCTGATTTTCTTTTGTAGCCACTTACATACAATGCTATACAAACCCGTCAATTCTACTTTCTCTAACTGTTGTTCCACTTACTATTCTTTTCAGCTGCCTTCAGTCCTGAATGACAAAGAGATTACAGAGTATGCAGATACACTGCATGAAAGAGGTATATTTGGAAAAAGGTATGTAGGAATTTAGCTGCATGACTCTCATTAACCTCCTGGAGGAACATATGGCTATATTCTTAAGACTAGTTTTGAAAGCTAATCCCTTAAAAATACTCAGACTTATGATCTCACACCAATTTTATATATATATTTACTTGAGTGGAGTTACTTCAGATTTACAACTGTGTAAATGACAGAAAAATCAGGCTTTTTTGTGTCTAACAACCACAACTACTTAGGGAGCTTTACTGTCTTTTACTATCAGCTTTCCTAAATCACATTATCACAAATGTGTGTGCATATGACCAAATCTACTCCATGTTGTCCGAGAATTTTGTAAGGGGTATGAACTCAGGTAAACTGTAACAACTCCCCGCATATCAGGTAATAATTAATTATCAATAATATTTTGTACTTACAAACCTTTCATCCAAGCTTCTCAAAGCAATTTAAAAAGATTGAAGTTATCATGTCCAGTTTAGATAGATTTGCCCAAGCAGCACAATGCAAAACAGTAACAGTGAGAACAGAATCCAGGTGACCTCTGGTACAAACACTACATATATTGCCTTCCCTTAGGCACACAAGTACCCGACCATGTATATATTACACATTTTCAATACTACTGGGATTTTAATTCCAGCGTAATCCATAATCTATATGGTAAAGCTATACTGGCTGCAGCAGTGTAAAGAATCAATGGCAGTTTTATTGCAAACACTGCCACCCATGTGCATATTTATATAGGGGAGGAGGTCAGTGGGAAGTATGCAAACTCCTGGAGTGAAAAAAATTTACAACGTAGCATCAGAGGGATCTGTAAAAGTCTAAGTCTGGATCTGTAAAAGCAGCAAAGAGTCCTGTGGCACCTTATAGACTAACAGACATATTGGAGTATGAGCTTTCGTGGGTGAATACCCACTTCGTTGGATGCATGCGTGAAAGCTCATGCTTCAACACGTCTGTTAGTCTATGAAGTACCACAGGACTCTTTGCTGCTTTTACAACATAGTAATGGGTAGGCTGATATTCATTTCTTCTTTTTTTTCCTTCACAGAACTTGTATAATCTTCAATAATTATAAAGTTAGATAAATAACTTGTCCAGTATTAATACAATTTTTACATTTATCTCTGACAAGCCATCAAATCTGATGCTTTTACCATGACCAACCGTGACATTTGTCAACTGTGTCCATAATTTACATAGGGATCCATTTATAAAACGGTATTAAGTAAAAAGGACCACATCATCAGTGCTATCTGTAAACCAATTTAGAGGAGCCTGTGTCAATATCTGATATTTACTAGATTTTATGTTTATTTTTTAAAAGGCACTGGCTTCTAGTTATTATTTTACCTGCCTTTTTAGCATACATATAATACCCTTAATAAGGTCTTCTCAAAGAGCTGGAAACTGAAGGGAAACCAGCAATTGACTGTTACTGTTTATCTTTTAATTTATTTAAAGATTCGACTTATTGTGGTCTTCCAAATAATAATGATAATGTAAAGAATTCAACATGAAAACAATAGTGCTTGATGTGTTACCAGCTCTTACAGTTTATCATTTGTTTTTTGAGTTTTCTGTTAATGTAAAGCGGTATACACACATCATACATTTTTTAAAAATGTGGCCAAAGCATCAAAATATTGAAATGTTACATAAATAGGCATCATTCAGGTCATGACCCTGCACCTATTAAAGACACTGGCAAATATCCCTCAGATTTCAGAGCTACAGGACCAAAGTTTCAATGGATTTGATTTAGAGGCTGAATTGACTGTGTGCACAGGACTGGGATCCAGGCTTTCCTGAATGATAATCTCAGCTCTGCCATTGCTAAATCACAGCCTGATCCAGAGCCCACTGAGATTAACAATCTTTCCACGAGATTTATGATATTTGGTGTTTTTCTTTGGGCCCCAGCTCCAGGAGTCAAGGAATTATATGAGACCTACAGCTTTCATAAAAAAAAAAGGGAGATTTCTAGCACTCTTGGCAAGGGCGTTCGAGCCTTCCAAAAAGTGAGGGGGTGGGGGTCCCCCAAGGCCCTTTCTCCAGCCAAGCCACAAGCCAGAGCAGGGCTGGGGAGCCTGGCCTTTGCCACCCGACCGGGGTGTGTGGGGGGCCTGAAAGCAGCCCCTGCCCATGTCCCCGCCCCCCAGGCCACTTGCCCAGGGACCCAGGCTCCTCACAGCTGCCCACACAGCTCTCCTGAACCTGGCCCTGGTTGGTGGGGGGCACCCTTGGAACCAGAGCCCAGACATGATAAAAGCCGCACAGGCAGCTGTGGGGAGCCGCCGTGGACTCTGCACCTGTCCACGGTGCAGGGAGCCCTCCAAGAGCAGCCCTCAGCCTGTGTCCCTTTCCTAGAGGCCCCCCCCCAGCCCCACAGCTGCCCATGGTGTGGCTCTTACTGTGGATGGACCATGGCTCCAAGCTCCCTCCCCAAGCTGGAGCCAGGTCAGGGAGAGCTACGCAGGCAACTGTAGAGAGCCAGCATGGAGTCATGGACCCTCCACCTGTTCTGGGTCGGGTGGGGACACAGGTTGGGGGCTGCTCTCAGCCTTTGTGCACCATGGGCAGGTGGAGGGTCCATGTGGCTCCCACAACTGCCTGGTCTCCATGGCTAGGCTCTGTGCTGGCCTAGGCAGGGGTTGGGTCCTCATGGGTCTGCCCTGGCAAAAAGCAGACGGACTAGGCCTGTCCACTTTTGAAAAGTGGGACGGCTATGGCCCCCTGGCCTCCCCGGTTCCGGTACCCCAGACTCTTGGTTGTGTAGAAAAGCTTGAAAATGTGACTCATAAAGGCTCAAAAGCCAGAAGACAAATAAAAATAATCTCAAATTTGTTATTTTTAAAATCTCAATACTTCTAAGCCAACCTCATGATTTTGGGGGGACTTGACTTGTGACTTCTGAATGCTTGGAAGTTGGCAATACTGTAGCTCATTTTCTCCATCTGCAAAATGAAGTTAAATAATAATTACAGTATTTACCTACTCCCCAAGGATGTTGCAAGGATTAATGTAAATGTTTCCACTGAGTTTTGAATATGTAAAGCATTATATATGTTAAGTATTATTCTCATTTGCATGTTGCAGAGCAAACAAACTAGATCCTGAATCTCTATTAAAAAAGAAATCTAACAAAGCTGAACTTCGGTTAAAGCAGCCTCATCAATAACAAATGAACCATCCATTATTAGTACTGCATAATGTTATGGATAGCTGGACAAAAGTCACTTAAAAGAACATATCAGAGTGTCTGAACAATCTTCATCATCATTTTTAACGATCTCAGAAATATTTTCTTTAACATTAGGGAATTTATCACAACAACAGTGCCATATGTCACTACCAAACACTGGTGAATCCGTGGAAATAAGGCAGAGCTCTGCCATGTGCCACTGCGTGGAGGAGAAGTAGTTAAAGACTGAAGACTTGCCTCTAGCACATCAATCAGAGGAAAATGTTGTAGAAAATCTTTCTGTGTGACATTCTTCCCTCTTTAAAACGTTGAAAATGGTTTTAAATAGGGTGCAATTTATCAGCTGGCCCTTGTTTTCTTTTTCAATTGCAGGATATCAACAATTGTTTAGCACCATTGTCTTGTCTGTGGCAAGAATGAAAAGAAACAGAGCTCCAGGGACTGGGTGTCTGTATATATCACAAAAGGCCTCATTCTGACTTTGGATGTGCATGTACTTCAATAGAAAACACCTGTGGATAGATAAAGCAAGAATATGTTTCCCACCCTGGATATATATGAACTGCAAAATCAGAATTCTTGGCAGAGTTCTTCTATGCTTACATATATTTTACCACAGTGTAGACTAAGGCTAAAGTGGAGCTAGAGCTGCAACATTTGGATCTGGACTTCCCTGAATTTCAGGGGTGGCTGTATCTTGGGGTTTGGCTTAGCCTCTCCTCAAATGATTAAATATTTCTCTTTCTCAGCAACTGTGCCTTCGGGGTGTGAGTGTAGAGGAAAACAAGGCGTCCTTGTACAACACCACCATTACACACAGTTCAAAGAGAGGTGGTGACCCAGAGTGAGGGTGGGAACAATGTGTAGGTTTTGGTTACAACAGGACACAGGAGGAACGCAATGCTCTAAAGCGTCAGTGGAGGAAGGGTCACAAAGGGGAAAAGGCCCTGGGGAAGCATCTGCAAGCAGTGCTAGTGATTCCATGAAACTAAACTCGGTGCTTCAACAAGCAGGCCCTTGAATACAGAACCCCAGGGCTAATTCTGTACATTGAAGCTTAGAGGGATCTGGCCCTCAAGCCGACGCAATCTAACAAGTTGGATGAGGAAAAACAGAGCATGTGTGATACAGAGCATTGTGTGATGATGGTCTTCCTGGTAAGAAAACTCAACTCCCTATGTCTGTTTCAGCTTTACCTCTTTCTGTGAATATATTTTCATCTACTTATTTTTAATTACTCTTCTTTCCCTAATTGGGACAGAGACATTATGGACCTGATCCCTAGTTCTGGTTGAATGCTGCTTGGTGTAGGACCCAAGGAGGAGGCAAAAATGACGGTATATCACCTTTGGACTTCCACAAACCTCAGGTCTAGCAGGTAGAAAGGCAGTTTGGCACCCGGCTTAATTACAGCAGCCTCAATGCTGCTCTAACTAACTGTATGTAATAATAGCCCCCTAAAAGGGCCATTATGCCAGCTGGGAATCTCTGGGATTCATTGTGCTCTGGCCACACCTATTCCCTCTGGCATGCTCCCAGTACACCCCTTCTGGTGGCAGGTGTACCATAAGGCCACTTATGTTGCGTCTAGGCCAGACAGAAATCCTCCCACCCCAGGTGAATCCTCAAGCTGCCTAGTTAGGGCAGCTTTCCAACCCCTTTGCTCCAGCATGGACAGAAAACTCATGCTCATACTTGTGGGATGGTCTTTCCATATGAAAATGGCAGCAACAGTGTTCTTGTGTAGATTACGTTCTTGTGTAGATTACGCAAACAGGAGGCCGACTGGGGAGCACATGCTCTGAGAAGCTACATGTAAAATAATTATAAAATGTACGTGAAATAATTAAAACTGAAAAAAAATATCTGTCATCTGTACCCACTCCCCAGCAGTGTTATACTGTAGGCAAGAGAAGGAAAGACAAAGGGAGAGGCAGAGAGAGAGAGACACAAAGAGTTGTTTAGAGACAGACACCCTTGGGAATGGCACAACCACTGTGCACACACACGGGGATTCTCTCTCCCCTCAGACAGGCTAATTTCATGCCCACTAAGCTGCATCCATCAGCAAGCAGCAGTCTGCAAGTCTAGAATGGAAAATCCCACACTGCAGTGAATGTGCCAGAGAAGCTCACTGGTAAGATTGACAGGTAGCCTACAATATCATTTCTCCCCCATGTTTTCATTTCTGATAATGGGGTGAATGTGGTGAGTGCTATTAAGGCTGAGGACTTGCTCTACCAATCATGTTTTACAAAAGGCTTAATCAGGGCATCCATGATTTTTCAGGCAAACACAATCATGCAGGAGCCTCTGCCACATTTAAATTAGTAGGGTGTGTGTGTGTTGCTTACTAGCTGCATAAAGCTGAGCTATTGACAATTCTGTATGAAAAGTCCCACATTTTGGAGAAATATAGTTCCATAACAGCATCACAAGGCTAGGACCATCTCTAGATCAACTGAATATCCCACAAACCAGGAACTCTGTGGTAGTTCTTGAACTCAGGTCACTCTCCCAAGAATTAATTCTTATAATATGCAAACCTATTACTGTATTTTACATTCACATTTCTCAAAGGCTAGAAGTGGGGTGATTAAATTTGATTCAGAGACCCAAAATGAAGAACAGAGACTAAGACTTAATAGAATCTGGGATTAATCTCTTAGCATAAATAAGAGTTTCTGTAACCTCAATCTGATGAATCAACAGTTCTAATGTAAATAATTCACACCAGTAAAAAAGAGAGAACATCAGGTTTAACTTACAATAGAGGTTAATTTAGGAATAACATGAAGGACATCACTTAAACTGAAGGATAGTCATGAGGAATAGCTGTATTGTACAGGAACTGGCTGTACATATTTTATATACATTCACATGCATTGCATATTGCAGTCCCCAGTTAAAAAAAGAATAGATAAGGGGTGTAGAAGGATAAGGAATTGGCAGCAGACAGACTTTAGATGTTCACATTGTGCAGCAGAACATTAACATGGAGAAAACTGCCCTTGTGTTTGATCACTTACAATGGTACTTCATTGTTTCTTATTTAGCCAACCATTCACTTTCATTTGCAAAGGGCAGTGGCAGAAGGATAGAACAAAAAAGAACCCTGTGTCAGATACATTGTGGCCCTTCTTTATATCTACCAGCTCCCAATTTCTAATTTCTATAACAGTAGCACGTGAAGGCTCCAGATTGAGATCAGAGCCCCATTGTGCTAAATACTCCAATATAGTAAGAAACAGTCTCTGACCTGAAAAGTTTACAATCTAAATAGACAAAAGGTGGGAGAAAGGAATTTTATTTTACAAATGGAAAAATGAGTCATAGAGAGAGTATGTGATTTGCGAAAGGTCACATGAGAAGCTTGTGGAAGAGATTGGAATTTAACCCTGATTTCCTGAGGTCCAGTCCTATACATTGACCACACGTACAGATGTCTCTATTTTCCAAAGTTTATCTAACTTTTTACTATATTCTGCACATCAGCATAGCGATCAATATTACATTTTCTAGTATTGTATATTACATTTAAATAGCCTTTCAAACGGAAGGATCTGAAAGCACTTCGTATTCCAAAACATTTGATGTATACACAAAGTAAAAAAAAAAGGATCACTGCTCACACAACTGAAATGCAGCCACCTCTGTGATAAAATGTAGCAGCTGTATAACCATGTAATGCAAACTAAAATAAAATTAAAAAAATTAAAAGTTTAAGCCAAGAACTAAAAAAGGAGAAGATTGCACTGAGCTGAAACTATGGTAAGAATTTAGATAACAGAGTGCAGAATATAATTACACGAGTTGGAATCTGGCCAGCAGGCATGAACATTTTTTCAGTGTTTTCCGTTTAACTGTTATTAATTTATTTTCTTATAAATGTTATTACAAAAATCATTAAAAAAGGAAGAGACTTTTGTTAAACAATGAGCTCTAAACAACTGAAAAATATGTGAATATGTTATACCAAGAGAATTCTGTAGAATTTGCAAAAGGTCACATATTATTGAGCGTTTGTTTTTGTTTTTTTAAGTAAACACAAAGTACATTATTATCCAATCACTGACTGTCACATGTTGCTCAGACTGATTTGTTCAGACTTGTTTTTTCCTCTGTATGTTTAGTAAAATCTGTAACTACCTTTGGCTTCAAGGGATTTTGGATCAGAGCCTATGTGCTTAGTTCATTTGGGAGCTTAATTTATGAATCCTCCTGTCTGCACTTTCTTGCAATGCTATTTTATTTTTTCCAGGAACTCAACATACTGCTTCAGTTCTAGAACTATACTTCTGTACTCACAGGCTCATCTTTCATTGGGACATAAAAGTACCCCATACAACCTGATGTAACCTCTTGTTCCCCTCTGTGCAGATGTAATTAATTATATTTTCCTGTGGATCTCCTGATTCTAGAAGTACCATTATAGAACACCACAAAGCCAAATCTCCCTCTTCAAGCTAATTGCACCACCTCTCTAATGTTCTTGGCTCATATCATTTCAGGTACAGAGAGACTGCACCTGGAGTTTGAACAGAGATCTCCTTGGTAGTAGTTCCCGGCTTTCACTTTAGACCACTGCACTAATACCGTAATGCAAATTTTTTTTGCTCTAAATGTAATGTTAAGTTTTGACAACCCTGTTGGTAACTGGTCATGCAGCAGACTGAATTTGATACAGTCTTCATGGCATTGCTTCCTACATTTGTCTAACTTTAACTCATGAGCCAATGGATGTGCGGATCATTTCAGTGAAAAAAAGTAAAAGATGGCTGCATGATTTTTCCTGGGATCTGTTTTGAATTGATTTAGATATTCTTTTACTATTATTTTTAAGTGCACAATTTCTTTCTGTCACATAGAAAATGAGAGTCCCTCTCATTCTTTACACTGGGCCAAAATCTGAAGTCCTTATTTAGACAAAACACTGTGCTGGTGGAATTCCATTCTTCGTGATCTCTGTATCAGTGATTTTACTCATTTTTAGAAACTGCTTTTTCTAAATACAGTGCAATAGGTCCACCCACAGTAATGCACCCCTTCTAAAAGCCTCCATTTGCATGCAAAAACCCAATGCTTGTGCCCTTAAGTGGCCACATAAGCTCATAATAATCCATTTTACCCTTGCAATATGCATGCTTGAACTACCTTTAGCGGTTTTGTAATGCTGTTTGCTGCTGTGATGGTACAATACTTTGATATATGTGAATGGCACTTTATAAATCAGCAAATAAGAACATATCTGTATGACAAGCAACATGAAATATGTTATTAATGTTGCTCAGGTTCTCCTGGTAGCTTTCACATTTTCCATTCATGTGGTGGCCTTGCTAATATATGCCTCCTCTGTCCCAAGGTTACCTGTCCATTTAAAGAATTCTATTGCTTAAAAGATAAGCAGGGAGGATTGCTCTCCATGATCCCAGTTTTTAGGGTCTGTCAGCAGAATGTCCTCATGGCCCACTTCTCACCTTTCCTCCTGGATATATATGAAAGACCTCGAATGCCACCGGCATGCTCAACCAACTTGCTTTCAGGGTTATATTTTCACACAGACGTGAAATCAGGGGAACAAGCCTGGAATTTGTGTGATGTCAGCAGCTGATAAAAAAAAGAGGCTGTTTTGGTGGTGGGCCTCTTACCCTCTCCTCCTTCCTCCTCATGTTCATGAGTTCTCATTCTTCCTGCATTCTCACCGAGGAACATAACAGAAGGCAGAATGGGCCCGATCCAGTTACCAATGACATCAAAATGACTGAATTCAGTGGGAGTGGGATCTGGCTCTGAGTGGCTTTTCTTACTTTTTGCCAGTAGCTCCATGGGAATTCCAACCTGGTCTGGTAATGTCAACTGTCTGGGACCAAATGCACCCCTGTATTCACACTCTACACACTATTATAATAACTTTTGTACAATATATGTCTTGTGAGGTATCATTTGAAAACTAACAACTCACTGGTCAACAATATCATGGCAAAATGTATGCAACAATATTACATGTAAAGTGATGAGCATAATCTGAAATCATGACATAAGTGTATTTATAGGTCTGTTTCTCAAAGACAAAGGACAAGCTGACATCTGACCAGGTGTCATCAAAGCCGATGGGCCATCACCTATCAAGTAGCCATTTTCTGGCAAGGAAAAGGGGAAGGAACAAACAGGTCTGCATCTTGGCAAACAACTTAATAAACCCCCCCGCACCAGACTCCTTGGCTCCTTGCTCTCAGCTGGAAAGAACTTAATCTAGAACTATTTCAAAAGGTGACTGAATTATGAGAATGAGAGGCAAAAACACTCCAAGTTGTCTCTCCTCTATCCATCTCCCTCTTTGTACCTAAGAAGACAAAAGAAAGAGTCATGGGATTTTGAGCGAGGGTTCCTGACCTGAAAAGTTTGCTCAGTACTGCTGTCAGAAGGATGTGGTAAGGACTTTTACTTTGTATCAAGTATAGTTGGTTAAGTTAGACACTAGGAAGCATTTTAGCTTTATTTTTCTGGTAACCATTTCTAACTTTTATGCTTCATTACTTGAACTCACTTAAAATCTCTCTCTTTGTAGTTAAATAAACTTGTTTTATCCTTGAATTGAAACTAATCCAGTGTTTTTAAGTTAAATTGTCTGAGTAGCAAGTTGTTGTGTATTGTCCCCTTAAAGGGACAACAGACCTAATATCTCTGGATTGCCCAGGAGAGGGCTGGACAGTACAGAACATACATTTTTGGGGGGGGCAAATCAGGGACTGGGAGTATGTTGGGATCACCCTGCAGAAGTAACCCAGGCTGGTAAAAGCCAGAGTGTAAGCCAAGTGAACCATCAGCTCTGGACTAAACAAAGACTGTGAATGGCTTGCCAATTACAGAACCAGTTTCTCCTCCCTTGGTTTTCACACCTCTACTGCTAGAACAGGGCCCCATCCCCCCTGATTGAACTAACCTCGTTATCTCTAGCTTGCTTGCTAGCATATATATACCTACCCCTGGAAATTTCCACTACCTGCGTCTGATGAAGTGGGTATTCACCCACGAAAGCTCACGCTCCAAAACGTCTGTTAGTCTATAAGGTGCCACAGGATTCTCTGCTGCTTTTACAGATCCAGGTTTGGAGCTACTGCAGCAAGGCTTTACACGGCAGGTGATGACACAGTCCCCAGAATGTCACGCTAAACCATAATAATTTAGCTAATACTGTTCACCGTGCTCCAAAAGTAATTAATTGTACTTGAAACCAAAGTCATAAGCTAAGTTATTATTTCACTGTGCTATCTTGCCTTCCCTTCCCTTTATTTCTGGTTTCTATCTTTACAGTCATATAGGTCCCTGACAATCATTCACAAGTGCCCAGTTACTGCAGCTTGCTGAGGCTGCTTTTCATCCTCCTTAAAATGGTTGTTGATTTCTGCTAATTCAGAGCTGAACTATAAAATATTAAGAAGTTATTAGTTAAAATATAGAACTGAGAGTCTCTGAAAATAGACCAATCCTTTAGCCACAGCTTTCACTGCTCTTCATACATTAATCAATGGTTCATATTTAATTAATTAGCACCACGTTCACTTGGTGATGAAAGAATTTCTATGAATAGGAAAATATCTGAATATGAAACAGCTACCAGACTGTTCTAAAGAATCTCTCTTACTGACTTACATGTGATAATGGATGTCTTTTCTTTATATTATTAGGCATTTTGAGCTGCTTTTTTTCCCAAGGGGAAATGAAAAGCATCTTTTTTCCAGCTAGGTAAGAATTAACAAACTCTTCCTGTAGAAAAGCCACCTGCCTGTGCTGGCAATAGTTGATTTATTTGGATACACTTGTGGATGTGCTCTAAATGTATCAGTACTGACTAAAAAAAAAAATTAGAATTTTTACTCAACCAAATCTTACCTTCTCAAAAGAGTACTCAGTTCTAAAATTATTAAATATTTGCCAATTAAAGTGCCAAGCCACAGAGTTTATTTAAAAAAAACATGTCTATATGCCATGAAATAAACATTTCTCTGGCTGAGCAAAGGAAGTTTAATCTCAAGAGTCTGTCAGCTATTTTAAGGTCTTCTCCCTCTCCCTGCAACATAAAGGCTAAGTTCAGCTCTGTTGAGTACCACTTACTCATGTGAGTCATCACATTGACTTTAACAGGTCTGTTTGCATGAGTAAGTGCTACTCAGTGTAACCGCAACTGGGTTCCCAGCCACTAGCTGCTCTTCTCAAAGCTGAGTTCTTCATGTAACACAAAAATAAAAACCACCACAGAGCTATTTGTCAGACAGAAAAAGGGAAGAACATTATGTGCTAAGGGTGATATATGTAAGGAAGAGAAGCAAAGGCACCTCCATATTAAGACAGCCTGCTCCCCAACTCCTCTAACATCCTTAAGTACAGGGATGTATTTTCCAAAACACCAAAAAAATAGTAGTAGCTAGGACAACTAGAGTACATGCTGGGAGAGAAAGGACAGTTATAACATCCCCTCCTTCAGGTATCAGTGCTAATGTTTCCCAAGGGACCGAGAAGCATCTTCTGTTAAGACTTAGGAAGTTAATAGATCATCATAAACTGATTTGTTGAGGACTGAGCTTTCAGTATTGACCTCCTTTGTTTTCTAGGGATTTGCCCTCAAGCTCTCTCTTATGTCAACTTTATACTTATAGTTGTAACTCTGTGTAGTAATAGCCTTTATTTTCTTAACTAGAAGATAAAGGAAGGTTTATGGAAACTGTTAAGGAATTTCATTCAGACTAAATGTGCCATAATATTGGAATATTTTTAAAGACTATAAAGGCAACAGTTTAAAAGATTATTTTTAAAAACAATTATTATAGAGGGAAAGATAGTAAAGTTTTTACTTTAAATCCCACCATCACTTCTAATGTAAATTAGATTAAAGTAGATGTGTGAGGTGGGGTACTTTGTAAATGTTTGCGGGCTACAGAAGAGGGCAAGGCTACTAAAAATTCTCAGATTAAATTGTATGTTACTGCAGTGAGAAAGCAGTTGTCTATAATCCACCTTGAGTCTACATTTTTGGTTTGGAAATTCAGAGTTTGGGGACACAGAGTTAGAGTGCCAATAAATCTCTAGCTTTATAAAGAAAAAATATATAAGTCCTTTAAGTAAGTCAGAAAGGAATTAATATGTTTTGGCAAGCAAACCAGTTTAGCAAGCTAAGTGGTGTATGTTATTTTTTTCAGGGACTATTTTTGAAAAGGTGGCTTTCATCACCAAGTACCTCTAAGAAATGTCTAATGTGACTGATTAGTACTGCAAAGCTAACAACAACAAATGCTTGCCTTTGAGATCCATTGATTCCCTGTGATTACTTAGGGATGTTGCCATTCCCTAATTTTTGTGTACAAGGTACAAGGGTTTCAACAACATTCAGAAACCAGTAAACATCCGAGGAGGCTAAAATGGTTTTAAGTGAAATTGAGATACATAGCTCTCTTTTCCCACCAGCTCTCCCAAAGTTTTCCATCCAACATGATAACACATCCCATATTCCTTCAGGAAGATACTGACTTCAGAATAGATTTAAGTTTGCTTGGGTAAAATAACTGACCTAACAGCTGAAACAGTACAAAGATGATGCTGGATAAGTGTAGACCTTTCCAACCACAGTAGGGCTGCCATCTTTCTAATGGCTGGTAACTGGAACACTGAGGCCCCGCCCCTTCTCCACCTCTCCTTCAAAACCTTGTCCCCGGCTCTCCCTCCCAAGGTCCCGCACCTGCTTTGCCTCTTCCCCCCAGATTAAAAAAACGGACATCAGGGCTTGTCAAATGGCACCCAGACACACAAGCTGAAATCCAGAGTGCCCAGGTAAAAACCGAAAGTGTGGCAACCCTAAACCACAACCTGATTCCGACATTTTAAAAACAACCCCAAGTTACTGAGGGAGAAAAAAAGAACTTGTACCTCTTTGAAGATTCACTACAAGATCCTTTCCTTTAGCTTGGCAAAATAAATAGGCAAGAACAGACCAGACCAGGAACATAGTTCCTTTCATGTGATGCAGAAGAACTGCCCACCAGCTTTGTTTCACTTTGATATATTAACTGTAACATATTAATTATTGGTTAATGTTTGTAAAGTGCTTTGACGATTAAAAGCATTATATTATAGGTTTGGGATTTTTCAAAAACACAATTTTTCTAAGAAGATAGTTAACAAACCCTGGTTTCTTCACACAAGGGACTCATCTATGCCATGTGCTAATCCACATCAGAGGAGTGTAAATTCTAGTATGTGCTAGGATGTCACGCTCTAACTGACCCATGTGGACCCTGCTGGAGAACACCAGAAGTTCACTGGCATGTGTTAATGCAGCACTGTTTGAAGACTGTTGAAAAAACTTGGCACTAAGGTATTACATGGGCATGGGCTGGGTGGGTGTGAAGGGTGGAAAATTTTCACCCAGCCAATGGAGAGCAGGAACAGGCACATTCATGTGCAGCCGCGCAATGGTCACTATTACATGTAGTAGAAATTCACCCTGCCATTTTGTTAGCTGGCAATTCCCCTTCAATCATCCCATGGAGAAAGCTGCAGTGGAAAAGCGCCTCTGCAGGATACAACAGCGGCAGAGACCCTTTGCTAAGCAGCACCTCTGCTGAATCGTGAACACTGTACATCCTCAGACATGTGGCTGACATCTGACCCATATTTTTCAGTACATATTAAAGACAGAGTTGTCCACTTGATAGAGCAGGGGGCTGGGAATCAGGACACGCAGATATGAGCTCTGAGATCTCAGATGAGAGTTGCTTCAGTAGTGAATCACATTATTAATGTAGTAAAGGCTATTATAGTATAAAATACCATTCATTCCTTTTTTCAAGCGTTTACACTTCAATTAACAGTGATTTTTCTTTTACTACAGTATAGTGGAAACTGCAAGGCTCAAAGTATCTCACTAGGACACAAAGCAAATAATAAAACACAGAAAATTATATACAGCCATAGTGAGAAATCCATTAATTCAGGGAGACATAAGATGTTAAATTACCACACCAGTAGATAATGCCACTGGTTATTATCAATAGCCTGTTGAGAAACTGCCTATGCTACTGTTAGATTAGGATGGCACAAAATGGACATTATATATTTTAGACACTTTACAGTCTGGATCATAACTGTATTGATTACCCTAAGTGTGGTGGGGGTCAGCTAGCTGTATCATAAATTAATGTTGATCTAGCATATTCAATTCATTGCTTTTGATGAACTCCATGAACACTTGCCAAATTTTATAGAAGGTAGTAAATCTACTTAGAAATGTGCTGTGTGTCTATAATTTTTTCTAATAGTAACAACATTCTACATCCACAATCCATTCTTAAGCAATGGGGAGCTTAACTTCAAACACATTACAAGAAGCAGGCCTTTTTTTTCATTTCTATCAGTGGAGCCAGACATGATGGTGTCACTGACGTTAGAGGGGAAAGCAGACGCTGCAATCAACTTTATGCTGATGTTGATTTCCTTATCAGAAAATTTAAGGAATTGCTTCAGTATCTAGCAAAGTGGGTCATCAAACTCAGTGTGATATTTGGATTACATTAGAGTATACAGAAGAAAGTGGCATCTGTGGAAGGGAAAGTAGTCAGCTGAAGAACTGGAAATTAAGAGGCAAAAAAGAGGGACAGTTTTTTTCCTAGCTGTACTTATGAGACTGAAGACTATTTGGAGACAGTAGCCACTACACGTGATTGATGAGTATAGCTGTGATCACAGGTCCCATAAATCAGAATATAAAAATTAAAATCTGTATAGAAGTCCTACTGAAAATATCATGGACACATGCCATTCCCATTCCCATTCCTTCTGAGTTAAGCAACAATGTGGTTGAAAGCCTCCTCCAGTGTGGCTTGAAGTGGGATACATGGCAATAGCTTGGAACTGGAAGGGAAGTACTTCCTGGATGTTTCACTCCCTTTAAGACATAAAGAGAAAGCGGGGGGGCGGGGGGCAAGAATAGCTCAGTGGTTTGAGTATTGGCCCACTAAACCCAGGGTTGTGAGTGCAATCCTTGAGGGGGCCACTTAGGGACCTGGGGCAAAATCAGTACTTGGTCCTGCTAGTGAAGGCAAGGGGCTGGACTTGATGACCTTTCAAGGTCCCTTCCAGCTCTATGAGATACGTGTATCTCCATTTACAGTCCTGTTCCTCTGAACTCTCCTGTTCTGCTAAGTTCATGGGATGCTATGGCTGTCCAGAGCACAGCCTCATAGTCCTCTGAACCCATCCTGTGCTTGTTCTCTCAGTATGTGGTCTCAGACCCTGACAGCTGGCTCTCCCTCCCCCTTATTTCAGCTGTGTTGCCTGGCTTTAGCTTTGCCTCTTCTCAGTGGACTGTGTTGTTCATAGTTGCATAGATTCCCAGGCCAGAAGGGACCATTGCAATCACCTAGTTTGACCTCCCGTATAACACAGACCATAGAACTTCCCCAAAATAACTCCTAGAGCAGAGCTTTTAGAAAAGCATCTTGATATAAAATTGGTCAGCAATGGAAAATCCATCACAACTCTTGGTAAATTGTTGCAATGGTTAATTAATGACTGTAAAAAATGTACACCTTATTTCCAGTCTGAATTTTTCTAGTTTCAGCTTCCAGCCACTGGATGGTGTTATACCTATCTCTATAGATTGAAGAGGTTATCAAATATTTGTTCCCAATGTAGGTACTTATAAACCCCTTAACCTTCTGTTAAGCTAAATAGATCAAGCTCTTTGAGTCTATCACTAGAAGGTATGTTTTCTAATTCTTTAATTTTTCTAGTGGCTCTTCTCTGAACCCTCTCCAATTTACCAACATCCTTTTTCAATTGTAGGATGGACACAGTATTTCAGCAGTGGACACACCAATGGCAAACACAGAGGTAAAATAACCTACTCAAAATTCCCCTTTTTATGCATCCCAGGATCATGTTAGCTCTTTTGGTCACAGCATCATCCTGGAAGTGCATGTTCAGCCGATCATGCACCACAGCCCTCAAATCTTTTTCAGGGTTACTACTTCTCAGGATAGAGTGCCCCCACCCTGTAAGTATGGCCTACATTCTTTATTCCAAGATGTATATAATTATCCATATTAAAAACACATATTGTTTGCTTGTACCCAGTTTACCAAGCAATCCAGATTGTTCTGAATTAGGGACCTGTCCTACCACTCCCTCAATTTTTCAGTTGTCTACAAACTTTACTGGTGATGATTTTATGTTTTCTTCAAGGACAGTGATAAAAATATGAAATAGTGTTTGGCCAAAATATGATCCCTGTGGGACCACAATTGGAAACAGACCCACTGTATAACCATTTCCCATTTACAATTCTATTTTGAGACCTATCAGTTAGCCAGTTTTTAATCTATTTCATGTGTGCCATGTGAATTTTGTATAATTCTAGGTTTTAATCAAGAAGTCCTGCAGTACCAACGAAATGCCTTACAGAAGTCTAAATATGTTATGTCAACACTCTTACCTTTATCAACCAAATTTGTAATCTCAGTCTAGTTAGTTTGGCAGGATTTATTTGCTATAAACCCAAGTTAATTTGCATTAATTACATTACCTTCCTTTAATTCTTTATTAATTGAGTTATGTATCATCCATTCCCTTATCTTGCCCAGGACCAATGTCATTACCCGAGTCATCCAAAATACGCTTCTTAAATACCAGCACAAGATTACCTTTCTTCCAGTCTTCTGGAATTTCCCCAATACACCAACGTTTATTGAATATCAACATTAGCAGTACGGGAAGCTCCTCAGCCAGCTCTTTTAAAACTCTGGGCAAGTTATCTGGGCCTGATGATTTAAAAATGACTGCCACTATAGCTTCTTTTTAACATCCTCCAGAGATGTTAGTGGAAAGAAAAGAGTGTGATCACCATGATATGAAGTGACTGCATCATCTGCCTTTTCCCTAAATACAGAACAGATAGTGATTGAACACTTCTGCCTTTTCTACATTGATACTGATAATTTTACTATTTCCATCAGATAATTGTCAGGATTCCGTTTGTTCCTAATATATTTTAAAAACTGCTTCTTGTCCTAACTGTCCTTAACTCTGCTGGCCACACGTTTCTCCTTGTGTCCCTTTGCTTCCCTTATCAGTTGTGACCTGCTGTGCTTAGTTGGGGCCTCCAAGGATGATGAATCAAAGGAGGAATTCGTGTAAGCGTGTGTGTGTGTGTGTGTGTGTGAGACTTACTTAGTCACTGAGGTTCCTGGATGGACTCAGAGGGACAGAAAATGGCAAATGCACCTTCCTTCTTAATTTCTTAGGAAATATAAAGGAAGGTTTCCCCCTTTCCTCCCTTTTTTCCCCTTTCAGTTCGAGCATTTGTCCCTAGAGAGTGGAAAATGGGACTCAGGGATCCTTCTAAGGCTTTTTCTGCGAAAATGAGATCTCTTTGTGCCTTGTGACTCAGTGGTTCAGCAGACTGGATTATTCAGTGGTAAATAAGACTGACTTTAGTTCAACTTGGTACATGATGAATACTATACTTCGCTCAACCAGGCACAGTCAGGATGTCCTGTTCCTCAGTCTGTTGAACAGTTATCCCTTTCCTACAGCTTTATCAGTACTGACCTGGCTGATGAAAGAAAATATTTTCGGCCTTTTTGGCAGAATGTGAGTCCCCTCACATTCCATTTTACTTCTCCAAAAGCTCTTTTATTAGCTAGAAAACTCATCATTTGAAGTACAGGATAATCAGTTTAAAACAAAGAGAAGGCAGCAGAGGCCAAACAATGCATAGAGAATTTATAATATCCATTAGACCAGTTTACCACAAAATGAAGGGTTGGAAGACCCTATTTATATTGGAGACAAGCTACCACAGAGAGCTGGGGGGAGGGAAGTCTTAAGGATGGCAATAAATGCAACACATACTGTATTCATTATCTCTACATTTCTTTTTCATCATTTTCTATCCTTTCTTTTCATTATAAAAATATATTTGCATAGAAACCAGCCCTTAGGTTGCCTCCAGGTACTCTAGGTAGTAAGGTTTTACTATACAATTCTAACTGGAGCTAGCTGACTAATATTAGTTGAACTGTATATTTCCTGAATAATATTTTATGGATTAAATATGTTTTTTAATTCAAAATTTTATCCATTATTTAGTAATCTGGAAGGTTCTAGCTCAAACACAGGTCACAAACAGATATATCCCTATCCAAGCTGGTCAGAAAAGACAAGCTAAAAACCTACTAGCAAGGAATATATTTACACATGAGTGCAGCTAGCACAGTTCTGATCCTAGTAGCAGCAAGGATCAAAGAGTTTATATGATCTTTCAGCATATTCCACACAGAATGTTCTCATACCTCTGTTTGAGACATCATAATATCCGTTGTCACAGCAGCCAATGAATGTGTCACAAAAAAGGAGAATGATGATTTAGTGAGGCAAGTCTAGCAGGAACAGTTGAACTCTTAGGAAATACAAATATTGCTCTTTTGCAGACATCCATTGAAATCAGAGATGAGATTAAGCTTTATGGTTTAAAATATATATGTGTTTATGTGTGTGTTTGTGTGCGTGTGTGTGAGTGATAGCAAGAAAGTAACTGAGCATGTGGCACAAATTTGGCTTGTCTCTACTAGTAATAAAATATTAATAGAGGAAAAAAAATTTCAGAAATATATCTAGCTAAGAATCCCAGGTGAATTGTTAATCTTCTGGTTCATGTAAGGCTCATGCAACCAATAGTCATGGGTTTAGAAGGGCCTGGAATACAGAAGTGAAGGGAAAATTCACAAATAATTACAAAAAGTTGGCCCTAATGATTTATTTTTAATAGTGTGGCTGCTATTCCTAGCATATTAATAAATAACATAGAATATGAATAATTAACCCTTCAAACTTCTCTCCTGAGCACTAGACAGGAGACCTGGGTTCCACTTTTGTCACAGGGCTGGTGGTTGACCTTAGGCAGGATACTTGCATCTCTGTGACTCTGTTTTCCCTTCTGTGAAACAGTGATCATGATACTGACCTCTTTGAGAACGTGTTTTGAGATCTACTGATGAAAACAGCCACATATTATTATTGGTCTCTGAGCCATCCACTCTAAACCGGCAAAATGAACCAATTGGCTCAGCAATAGGAAGTAGAAGTCAGTTTTTCTCCTCAAAGTTTTATTCTTGAGAGTGTGTTGCTTGAAGAATGTTGGGCCAGAATTTCAAAAGAGCTCAACATCCAACAGCTGCCAATTTAGGCAACTAATAAGTGCTGGATTTTCAAACAAGCTTGCAGCAGTTCCCATCATTCTCAGTGAGAACACTTTTGAAAACCTGGTAGTTTCTTTTAGGGGCCTAACCAGGAGCTGAGCTTCTTCTGAAAATCCATTGCCATTTGTGGCCGTTGAACATTTTTGAAAACATGGAGCAACATGTCTTTATATTTAAAAAAAAGAAAAACACCCCCTAGTTTGGAGAGAAAACCAGCTGTGCGACAAATGAGCATGGACCTCTACCTTCTCAAAAGCCATCCTCTGCCTCCTTTAACCATTTCATAACATTTCCTGTTCACCCTCAGAAAGCCTAATTCGAACTTCAGTTCCCTTTCTGCCACTCCACTCTGCCCTGTAACACCTATGTGAAATCTAACCAAGGAGTTAACACCTTGCTTGCTTGAAAACAATAACCTCTGGATCGTTTTACAAGAACAGAGCTCCAAAGGAAAATGTCTGTCCCTTCCAGAAAGCACAGTAGTAGAAGGCCATGGAGTGAAATGCTTTGCTTTGTAAGGACTGTAAAAATTTCATTTGCTGCCTTCTCAAAAGCAGTGCTACCAGGAATGCGTAATTCTGAGAGGGAGAAGGAGTGAAGACAATATTAAGACAAACATTAATTAGAAAAAAATTAAACAAAGACACAAGAGCAAAGTAGGACTTTTACCAGTACATTCTACAGAAGCGAGCAGCACACTTTATGCCAGCGGTAGGCAACCTATGGCATGTGTGCCAAAGGTGGCACTCACACTGCCCAGGTCCTGGCCACTGTTCCGGGAGGCTTTGCATTTTAATTTAATTTTAAATGAAGGTTCTTAAACATTTTAAAAACCTTATTTACTTTTCATACAATAGTTTAGTTATATATTATAGACTTACAGAAAGAGACCTTCTAAAAACGTTAAAATGTATTACTGGCACGTGAAACCTTAAATTAGAGTGAATAAATGAAGACTCGGCACAGCACTTCTGAAAGGTTGCCGACCCCTGCCTTATGCCCTTGCTTAGTATCTGTACCACATAGCTCCCCCTTATTTCTGCTCTGACTAGAAAGGGTTTTATACTAGAATGGAACGTAGTCTGATGAAGAAGTCTAACATTTAGTCGTCTCCTTGGCGGACAGGATGTGTGAGAGTCCAGGCATGTGTGAAAATTTGAGGCTGTCAGCAAAACTTGCTATTACTCTGACAGACACCCTGTGCAGCCTTCAAAATTCCTTCAGTCGATTCTCGTCTGTCAGACTGAAAAATAACCTACGCTGGTTCAAAGCTACTCACTCCCGTCCCTTTTTAAACATAAAAATAATAAAAAACATTTCCAATGGTGCAGTCTCTCTCCACGGTGCTCTGTGATGCTGAGGACTTATTTTAAGCCTGTTTATCTTACAGATCGCTATCTGAAAAATGCTACACATAAATCCGAATGAAGGGAATAACTTTTTCTACAAGTATTTTATTATTGCAGTCCACTGCTGCTGTTTGTGCTACGGCTGCAGGCATACTTCAGCGTGGCAATAGCAGTAGATTTTAGGAGCCGTTATAGGACACCACTCCTAACAGTAATCTGTTGATTTTCCCCTCTGAGTTGACCATCTTTCTGGGGGGACAGGAGGCGTTCTTTTTTGTTGTGGATGCATGTATATATAATTATCAAAGAAGCACTTATTGTTCACTAAGACAGATCACATCACTGAACAATTCATTTTCTACCAATGTAGCCTGGTATGACTGGGTCTTTCGGTAGTAATTGAATCCAGTCTACTGCTGTCAAAACAGAGAATTTATGAATAATAAATTGATTGTAGCCAACAAAGCTAAGTTTGAGATGGCAGGATACGTCAAGGAATCAGAGGAAATTCAAGAACACAATAAAGATTAATTTAGAATCAAACTTGTAATGCTTCCACAATGGACAGTAAAAGCAAGTGAAGCTGTCACTCTTCTCTAACATAACCTTTAGTGTCTCAAGGTAAATAAGCTTTTGGCTAAAATAGGGCAGCAAAAACTTATGTATCTATAAAGTGTGTATGTTAATGTAATACAACATGTATAAGTACGCTAGGAACATTTTGGTCTAGAATGAGACGCAATTCAAGCTTTCATAACCAATTTCACTTTAATGTACATGTATCTTCACAGGGAAAAAATACCAGGTACTAACGGGCTCTTTAAGCCAGCAGAGAAAGGCATAGCAAGAACCACTAGCTGGAAGTGAAAGCCAGACACATTCAAATGAGAAATAAGGCACACATTTTTAACAGTGAAGGTGACTGCAGAATCGTAGAAATGAAAGGCTGGAAGCAACCATCCCCCTGTGCTGACGCAGGACAAAGTAAACCTGGATCATCCCTGACAGGTGTTTGTTTAACCTGTTCTTAAAAATCTCCAATGACTGGGATTCCACATCCCCACTTGGTAGCCTGTGGAGCCTTTGATTAACCATGAGAACAAACTACCAAGGGAAGAGGTGGATCCTCCATCTCTTCATGTCTCAAATCCAGACAGGATGCCTTGCTGAAAGATGTGCTTTGGTCACACACAACTTACGGGGTTCCACACAGGAGTATCTGGGTGAAATTCTACGGCCTGTGTTATACAGGAGGTCAGACTACATGACTGAATAGTCCCTTCCAGCCTTAAAATCTATAAATATATAAGCCAAACTGGGCTCCTTTGAGCAGAGGTCCCCAAACTGTGGGACATTCCCCCCTTAGGGGGAGTAGAGGAAAGTTCAGGGAGGTGTGGGTGGGGCCCGAGCCAGCCCCCACGGGGGTTTGGAAGGGAGTGCCGCCCAGCTCTGCTCCTGGCTTCGACCCTGGCTGCCGGCCTCCCACTCCCTGCTGGCCATGCACCCAGGAGCCTGGCTGTTGGCCTCAGCCTCCAGCCTTGGCACTGTTCCCACCCCTGCCTCCAGCTGTGGCCCCAGCCTTGGCCTCCTTACCCCGTCTGTGTCCCCCCCGACTTCTGGAGCTGCAACTCTGATCCCAGCTCTGGGGAGGAGGACACTGACAAAGGTAAGGGGGGGGCGGGTGTGAGGTAAAAAGTTTGAGGACCACTGCCTTAAAGAAACCAGCCCAGATTCTGCAGTATAGTTACTGGCACAAGATCTTAACAACAACATGGCTTAGCGACAGTATGATTGCCCCAATGTAAATGAATCCTCCACTACTGTAGAACCATTATATCTTCCAGTTCCTATGCCATCCCCTCTCTCCTGCTCCAAATGAAATGGGCATGGCTGAAGCTCTCTTCTTTCTAACTGCTGCAATAAGCACTAAATGATCACATCTGAGCCAGTTAATGCATCGATATTGAAAAGAGATCTATGGGTTTGCTACCTGGACTGTGTTAGCTCAGTGAGTTGCTGTGAAGTATCTATTTCTGGAGCCCTTGTGAGTTCAGTATTTGGTGAACCGGTGTTTTTTCAGTGTCTCTTTGACAGCTGTAGTATTTATTTTAGTAAGGTCAGTTCTATAAGGCTATACCTATTCAAACCTCTAACTCTTGACACTGCTTTTGTCACACACTAGCCAAAAGCCTTGCATGCAGCCCCTAAGGTTAAACAAGAGGAATGGCATACGTGGACTGAGGGCAGTGCATGGCCCTATATCTTAATGATACCCAGAAGGACAATGGGAGAGTTAGACAAAATACATATTAGCAACATATTACCAAGGTTTCACAAGAAGCTGTCCTCCCCTTGATTGAGAAGCAGAAAAAGGGATCAAGCCCTGTCTTTTCTAGTTAGTCATTAACAACTGGTCAATTTTTCTACTTTTAAATTAAAGGGAATAAATGAAACTCAATTTAAGTAATCAAAGCAGTAGATAAACCTTAAAAATTGTTAGCTGTCTCCAATTCATCTTTCACTTAAAAAAGAAAGAAAGATCAAGTCAACTCTATGCTCAGGATACTGAATCTACTCTTTGTTACACCAGAAAATCAGAAAGCAGTGCACTGAAGTCAATGGACTTACACAGATTTAAAGTAGGTGTAAGCGAAGGGGGGGGGGGGATATTGCACCCCAGCATAGAGATAAGGTAACACCACACATTGGCTTTGAATACTATTCATTTTTTAGCTTGGGGAAATTCTGTCTAATTTCTCCAAGCATGGTGCAATAGGCACACCTGCAAAAATGCGCAGTCATTCACTATGTCTGCAAAACTCTGCCTCTGCGCACCCAAACTTGGTAACTGTACGTGTTAATGAATGCAATCATAAATTTTGTTGGTAACACTGTCAGAAGCTTTGTAAAGCTTTGTCCCTATGTTATGAAGCAGCAGATGCTTGTAATACAGGCATGAAATGGCTGCTGCAAGACAGCAAAGTCACCACTTCCCCATGTTTGTTTTCTGGATTATCCTGAGAACACAGATGAAAAGATATGGCTCTCTTCTGGTAGGCCCAGTCCTGTGAGTTATGGGAACCTTGTCATTCCCACCGAGTGCACTCAGCACTTTGGGGGACATATGAGAGCTGGGACTGAGGAGGCGGGTGGGCCTACGTCTCTCTTCTCTAATTTGAGAAGTTCGGGTTCATTCTGAGAGTGAAATTCACATTTCCTCAGAAGTCACAATTACAAAGAAGCCTTCTACCATCCACCATGGACTTTGCTAAGAACAAACACTTCTGTCACAGGAAATAATGAAACCTAAACTCACTGCATTTGTAGGAAAGTATGCATAACAGTCAGACCATTTTTCTGCCCTCCCGACCTCTTATTTTTCCTGATCTTATTATATTCATTGTAACCTTTTTGTAATACTAGTGAGTGGTTCTGTCAATATTAAAAAAAAACACATTAAGTGAATCCTCCAGCATTCCACCTTACAGAATATTGAGTAGCTGTTGGGAAATTATTCCTCCTGAATGGTGCCCTTTTCTTATGGCGTGGTGGTGAAATCTTCCCCTGCCAAATGTTTTCTCTCCACTCTCCTATGAGGTATGGAGATAAGCAGGACGACACATGGCATATTGATTGTACAGCCCTATGAATCTGCCTTCAATTGTTTTCTCCTCTCAGTATTAGGATGCAGCAGTGACAAGGCATAGAACCCTGGGGAGGGAGGTTATAGAGCAGCACACCTCCCTCACACACACAAACACGTTTGTCTTCACTGCAGAGAATGCCAGGGAACCCAGCCATAATGGAAAAGTGGCTGGGCGCAGCTGGAGGGAAGATGTGTGTCCGGAGGGACTATAACAGTAATAACACTTGGTACATTTACAGCGTCATTTGGCTGAGGATCTCAAAGTGCTTTGACAAACAAATCAAGCCTCACAAGACCGATCTCAGTTACCTAAGTATTATTGTGCCTATTTTTTATGGTTCCAGTCTAGTGCTCTATCCACTAGGCCATACACACTCATGCCTCCTGCAGACTGTGGAGTATATTCCTTTAAAAAATACATGTAACCTTTACTCAGCAAGATTCTGAGAGGTCTTTTGTGTCCTCTCAGTCAAACAGCTCTCCTTTACTACTTGCCACCAGGTTACCTCACTGCCTAGTGCTTAAAGCAGATGGAAACAGATAGGGAGCTCTGACTGCTTCATACAAGGAGGAGGGGAGCTGTGGAAAAATGCTGCTACTTCAAGCCAAGGAGTGGAGAGGGAACTTTCCTCTGCTTTTAGCAAAAGAGGGGGTTCCCTTCCCCTCTTACTTTTAGCTCTGCTTCTTCCAGAAGCTAATGCCTCATCCCAGATCATGGGTCTTTCTTATTAATTATTACTTGTATGACAGAGCTGGAAGGTCCCATTGTCCTAGGTACTGTACAGTCATATAGCTAGTGAAGCTTAACTAGCTGCTCACACGTTCTCCCAAACACACAGATTGATTTCTAGTGGAGGCCCCAGGTTTAATCAACTTGTCATGTTCTCTCTAAGCTGCCCATGGTATTTGTTCATATTACTAAAAGCTGCCCAAGTAGCTGTACTAAGTCTGTGTAAATCAGTACTCCGCCTTACCACAGAATATCTAAAATATACCTTCTGTAAACGTTCTTAATGCACTGCACCAACTGAAAACAATCACACATAATATCGCTTTCCATTAGATTAGCATTAATCTCTTTTCATATGCTTTAACTATATAATCACATTGTTAGCAGTTCAGTTTGTACCCATTAAGATTTGTTTTAGTGTAATGATATTTTGAGGTCCTTGTGAAAAGGTGAACAATGAAGATATGTCTGGTAATATATCAGCCTCCTTATTACCTGCCCAGAATTGCAGTATAAAAGCATTAAGTGAAAAAAAAAAATTACACATTCTTACTGTATGAGAATGATCACAGGGGCTCATCCTTGTATGAACAATAGAAAATAGAAATGTAGAATTTCTTTACAAGAAAATAAAACTATTCCATAATAACAAAAAATAAAAGTCAGTGGAACTCAGCTTTACCTTAGCCCATCATAAAACTGTCCATGAACTACAATGTTGCTTGAAATGTTACTGTAGTCTGCAAACTCAAATTCATAATTCTGCTAGACACTAAAAACCATGCACTCATTACAGAGACTGGTTTGATGGCTCATTATGACAATCTAACACACTGCACTGTCTGCTAACCCTTAATTGCCCACTTCATTTTAAGTGGTCTCCTACAGCATGTGTAAACTCTTACGCTTAACAATCTAGCCCTCAATCGCCCACTTCAAGTGGCCTCTCACCACAGGTGTTAACCCCTTATGCTTTGAACAATCTATCTCAACTTGTATTTAGTTCAGCCAGCCCAGCTGTCTTCCCCAGACCTGAATAAGAGTTCTTGGAAGCTTGAAACCTTATACCTTCCACCAACAGATGTCGGCCTAATAGAAGATATTACCTCACCTACCTTGTATCTCTCGTGAACTAAAATCAATTAACTTATTAATCTATTTCATCATGGACTCATTATCTTTACTTTGACATCTGATCTAAGCAGTAGTACACACTCCTGGGGGCATTCTGCTCCAGAAAATTAAAAATTCTGTGCCAAAAAAATTAAAAATTCTGCAATATTCTTCAAATTTTATTTGTCAAAACAACACTACATAATCATGCCAGTTTCAATTATTTTGGTAATTTGTTTCAAAATATCTGTTGGCAAGTATGTCTGTAACAATACAGATACACACACAAATTCTCCCAGGAGTAGAGAGTTAAAGAAACCCCTATGACAACCCAGTTTCTGTTTCTCTGCCCCCTTTCCCCCTTCCAGAGCCCAGACATGGGACCAGACAACTGACAATCACTTCCCCACGTAGCCCAGCTGTGATGTGCCCCCCACAGCCAGTGCACCCAAACCCTCTCCCCACAGAGCCTAACCGTGGGGCCCCCCTGGGCCAGATACCTACAATCCATCCCCCCTTCCCTCCAGAACCCAGATATCCACCCTCCTTTTCCCAAAGACCAGGGATCCAGAGGGAGGAACAGCCTGATGCTTAATCTCAGGCATGGAGCTTCCTGTGTGCTGCCCTCTCCTTCCCTCAGGGCATTCTGAGAACTGCAGCTGCCAGGAACCCTCTAACTCCCCTCTTCCCCCCAGCAGTGTCTTCTATGTGTGAGCTGGGCTCTGCCGAGTCCTGTGGCCATAGGGGTGGTCAGCATCACTGCAGCCCATTTCTGTGGGAGAAAGGAAACTCTGCACACATGTTAATTTCTGCAAAATTCTGCATTGCGCAGTGGTGCACAATTCCTCCAGGAGTAGCATACTGTATGCTAAATGGTGACATATATATATATTTAGCAGCAGCATTAGCATTTATTCTGGCAGTGTAATCACTTGAAAATCATAGGCCAGTTTTTCAAAGGAGCATTCTAGATTGCATCCACAAATTTGCACACGCAAAAATACTAGTTAATATGCACATAAAAGAGCACTTTTGTGCACAACTGCATATTGTGCATGTGCAGATGTGCATTTGCACGTGTATCTGTGTTTTCACATGCATAAACAACACAAACATACATTTCACTGGAAACATTTCAAAGTCTTTGTTAAAAATCTGGCTCAGTAATTCTCAACACAGGTGAAAAATACACAAACAAACAGTTTCTTAATTAAGGATTCTACCAGCCGAAGCACTCTCCTTCAACGTTAAGTTCTACACTTGTCACTTCTGCTCTGACTCACTCCAATGTACAGTAAATCTAAGGTAAGTGCACTGACCTAGCAGATTCACTTCAGTTCTACACTAGTAACATGAGCATAACATAGCCCTATGTGTATCAAAATAAAGTTATTGTACTCCTGCCTCCATTATCTCTTGATGCATTTCTGACATATAACAAATATTGGCTTTAGTCACCATACACACTGCTGATGAGAGAAATGCAGCAGACGATTGGAACCTAATTGTTAAATGATGTTTTTGATTGTCAGAAAATTAATGGCACACTACAGGCTGTGTAGTTCACATCTTTGAAATATGGATGAAAGTTCCAAGCTTTTACACAAAGCTTGTTTTAATAAATTTGGTTTATACATTTAATTTTTTTTTGGAAGAAAGAAAGAAACTTTATATGCACGTGCACACACAAATTTCAAAGAGGGTGCTATTTTCCAGCAAATTATATGAAACGTAAAATTAACAAAATGTAAATAATATAAACAACCTAAATTAAATATTAAAACAATACCATAGCTGAATGAGTGAATTTTATTTTCATAAGAGGCTGAACCATAAAAACATTCTTACCAATGCAACACCCAGCTGTTTGGTGTTCAGCATCAGAATAACATTATTCTAGTGCAGCTGCTGTTATTGTTTGCTGTATTTCTGCCAACTTGCGGAAGCCAGAGATGTTAGTCTAGCAGAGAGGGACAGCTCTGATGAAAGCTACAGTTTGACAGATGCTCCCATCAACAACTTTGTTACTCTGATTGACTACATGGTATTTTAGGCAAATTAACCTGTCCAAAAAATTCTTTATTGCTATGCTTGTGCACAGATGGAAATATGAACTTCACAATTCTGGGTATGAGCTTAGCAATTAACTGAAATGTTTCAATAGACTAATGAACTTTCATTCAAAGCATGCTCTCTGTCAGGAGGAGAGACAGGCTGTGTTTGAGGAAGTGTTATAGAATGTCAAATAGATCTTGACAGCAATGCCACTATGAAATTTGAAATATGAGAAAATCACAGAAAGAAAATCATTCAACACCTTAGTAATCCAGAGGGATCCAAGCTAAGCCTTTATTATCTAAATCTGAAATTATAATACATTATACGTTCACTCACTGTAATTCATAACATATATAATCACAGTGCTGCAATCACTAACCTTGCTCAGTTTTTAATGGTCACCCTTTATTACCACGGGAAAAAATATCAAGTGGTGACATTTCTAAGAAAGTTATTGGAGATGATGTTAACAATCCGACCTTAAAATTGCAGTAATCACTGTCTGAGTCCTAAGAAACTATTAAATAGAAAACCCAATTAAAGCATAACAATCCTGTGCACTGAAATGGAGGAAGAGAGAACTAGCGTTATCACCGCTCTACATGGATACATTTTTTAAGATGTGCTATCTGGGAAATAAATGTAACCTTTCAGGGTGCGCTGGAGAAGAAAGTGTACAAAAAAATGGCGGGGGGATTGAAACTTAGTTTGGAAAACCCAGAATGACATTTCTGGGAACGTGTTTAAATTATGCATCAAGCACTCTTTATAGAGTAGCACAGCACCAATCCAGCGTCCTATATAGGCATTCCACCCTCCCCCAAAATAAAAGCCACTGGGCCAGATTCTGAGGCCTAGTTACAACCCTTTCGCACCAATCTACTGGCACAAGGGGGCCACAATCTGGTTGCAAATCACCATCAGAGAAATCCCATGCTGGTGCAAATCTAAATCCAGATGTAGGGAGTATATTGGGGTGTGGTAGTGTAGAAAGGGGCAGAGGCAGAGTTCTGCTCCATTCTCACTATATGGACGCTTCCCTGTGGCAGTAAAGGACCCCTCAGGACTACCCAGGGCCTTTAATAAAGCCTTGGCTGAATCTGGCCACGATTCTGCAAAGCTCTTAAATTTGTGTTTAACTTTAAGCACATGCTTAAATCCTGTTAACATCAATTTAAGTATATGCTTAAATACATTGCAGGATCAGGTTTGTAAAAGCTTTTTCTTTTTCTCTCAACATTGTCAATATACAATCAGGATGTACAACATATACGTGTGTATATATATTAAATATGGCATATATTACACAGGCTGTATTAATACTCTAACCTCTGGATCAATAAAAATCAGAGCATGCTATAACTTTAAAATAGGATGTGTCCAATGGAAATATTTCCAGTGCACTTTTATTCAAATTACAGAACATGCAATTTTTCCTCAGTTGTGTTATTTTGTCTTTGTTAGAGAGGAGCTAAATTCTCCATTCCATTATGTACAGCCTTGTACTTAATCTTGGGGGAAACACTGCACTGTGACAAAATACACTTTTGCTACACAGCTTGTAAACAGCTTGACTCTTTCATAATAAAATATTAAAACCTAATGTTGTAGTTTGTTCCCTCTAAGGATCAGGACTCAGAATAGCCCCAAGCATGGCAAACACGGATTGGAAATGCTACATTTTAAAACCAAAACAAAGTGTTAACTCATGTACTTTGTAATAACATGATCTAAACCCCTTGCAGAAATCTTTATAATATTAACTATCTGGTGAGTTAATAGCTCTAAAATAATCGCTGACGTTTAAAGGAGGCATTTGGAAGACTAATGAATCTTGGAATGTAAAACTACTGTAAAGCTTCTGATATTTAACCTTATAATGCACATACTGCTGTTCTTACACATGATATGCAATACTCCCATTAACTTCAAAGGAAATAGGTTGGGGACCACAATTTATTAACTTATAACACGGACAACTCCGTAGCACAGTGGTCTTTGTTAACATCAGAAATTGAGTCAAATTTTGCCCCAATACGTAACTCCACTCCGCTTGCACTGGTTTAACTGAGGGCAGAAATTGAACTTTACTTCAGTGTACTCCCTCAGCTGTAATCTTTCAGTGCTTGGGATATAATTCAAGGCAGCTTTTGGCTTGGATATAAATTATTTGATGAAGTTTTTATGTCAATGTTCTTACTGAATTGACATATGCATCTTATTTCTGTTCTTCCTGAGGTTATGCCCATACCAATAGTTTCTGGTAGCATCGTAATTAGGTTGACCATTATTGTGCGCAAGACAAGCAGCATACTTACTTATCAAATTTTATGTAAAAAGCAAGTTGGTTATAAGTGACAAACTTATACATGTTCCCAATTTGTGCCATCAAACTCTGGATAGAATTATGCAAATTTTGCAATTTCTGTTTCACAGAAGTTTGTATGAACTTGTTCGCACCAATTAATTCCAGGTAGTTTCACATAATGCTCCTGTCCACCCAGTGGAATTAGCAGTAACTTTGCCTGAGCAAGGAGCAGAGTTCAGGCACCTTACACCTAACAAATTCTGTACTATTCCTACTAAACTACTAAGATTTAACAAACTGCTAAAACCTTATTTCAGCCAAATCCAAATTCTGAATATTTCTTAGACTCCTGCGACATGATCCAGTGCCTAGTGAAGTCAATGGAAAGACTTCCATATACTTAATGGGTCACTGGATCAGGCCCATGGACAGTGTTCACATGAATCTTCCCGACACTCATTCTGGAAAGCTGGTTTAAAATATTTGATCAACTTAGTAAAGTCTGGAGTAAATATAATTAAATGTACCTTCACCTTATTTTGCCAAAACCTTGAATTATAGATTTCACATAGGGTTCTTCATTTCTTAACGACTTGGCCAAGTTTATAAACTTAATTTTTAACTCTTGCCAACGACGTTTTGCTCCCTGCGCCTGTCTCATGATCTGTACCATGAACTTCTATGTCCACGCAGAGTCCCAGTAACTCCACACTGGCTTCTCCTGATGCAGGATTGGGGTCTAAATAGTCACTCAAAATAAGATCAAGTGTTTTTCAGTGAGCATTCAAAAAGGCACTTGCAAAATATATTTGTGCAAGCCTTTGCATTTTTCACTCTCTGAAAATTTAGTACAGACGAATCGTGGACAATGTAATGACATTGCTCCGGATCCTTCACTATTATCATTGCAAAGCAGCCTGAAAACTGGCTAAACCAGCTCCCTGGTGGTTCTGCGAAGTTGGAGGGTGCTGAGTTGACACTGTGGCTCCACATTGCCTCTCTCCTAGCATACTGGGCATGGCTGGAGAAAGAGGGAGTAGAGAACACAACTATAGCAGAAATAGTACAGAGCTTCACTAGCAGAAAGTATGAAGTCATCTTATGCTAGGATCAGGATGATATTCCAATTGCAAACACATGTGGCTGACAAAAAAAAGATCCTGCATCCTGGAATTCAGCTAGGCCTGTGAACATGGTTTTAATACTACAGTTAGCTAGAATCTCTTTGTCTGTCAAGGCCTGGTCATAAAACAGGGGGAAATGGACAGATAAGCTTCTTGACTGAGCAGGTCAATTACTTTCGTTACCTAGGCTCATACACCCAGCAGTATATCAGTATCAGTGGTCAGATATTCCCTCTTAATTCTGAAATGAATAGCTTGTTTTTTGAAACAATATATTATAGTAGAAGTTAACGGAAATAGTTATTGGAGCAACTCTCTGGCTGCTAAGATGACACTGTTAAGGAGCTGGGAAAAAGCCCTGCTTGCAGTGAAGTGGAGGTAAAAGGGTGGCTGAGGTAACTGCAATCAGATAGCTAGATCAGAGGCATGACTGGGTTCCCTAAAGTCCACAGAAATTCTCAAGAAGGCCTCTGCGAAGGCAATGAGTCAGCTGCTGCTTTTATTCTGACTGTTTCAGGAGTTTTCCTATTTCTTCCTCTACTTTACTCACATTCCACAGATGGAAGGCTTGGTGAAAGTCCGGAGTCTGGTATTTCCTGCACTACTGGGTACACAAGAGCGTACAAAAAATTTTACACTCCCATAATATAGGAGGTAAAGAAAGACTAGAGATTTGCTGCCAGCAGAAGACTTGAGTGGAACTAGTTGGAACATTTTCAGTGAAATGAAATTTCACCAGATTATGCTCTTTCATGAAGATGTATCAGTTTTGATAAAGTTTCTGTTGGAGATGGGTGGGGGGAAGGGAGGAGAAAAACACCCCCACACACACACACCGCACTCATCACATCCCAGGCCAATGTCCTAATCATCATGCTACCTACCCACACATCTTCCCAAACTGGAAAAGTCAGGATTCAGTCAGAAAAGATACAACTCTGTTTTTGCAAATATGTTCAAAAGGTTTTGGAACAAAAACAAATTCTGAAACCTTAAAAGTTGACATGACACTGAATTTTCATCATCTGGTCAACTGTAGACTTAAGTCTTCACTTCAAATAGATGGAACAAAAGTACCAATAGGGGAAGTCCTGCATGTATTTTATTACCTTTTGGGTTGTTGGATGGGGGGGACCATATGAACAAATTACTTAAATGAGCTAGGTATAGCCAAAGAGGTTTTAAAATAGTGGCTAGAAGTTTTCTTAAATCAATCTGGGTTTAATCTTCAGGAGTCTAAGAGCAGCGTACTCTAAACCTGTAGAACATTTTTCCTAGTTTCAACTATTACTTAATTGATACTTCTGCTTCATTCTCAAACTTCTCTATTCTCTCTAAAAATGACAGATGTAACTTCCATAAAACCTTGATTCGATTCAAGCCACTTGCTAAATTTATTGCTAGCATTTCCAAAACAAGATTAAGGAACTCCCTGCCAACCTGTTCATAGCTTAAACATAAACTGTACTTCCCGACAAAGAAATTAAATGCGCTTGTTGGATAAGATGGCCAATTGTAACAAGATTTATATTAAGTGCAAATCTGTGACAGACCAGCATGATGAGTCTTACGTATTTATTGCTTTTTTTAGGACACCTCGCCAATTTCACCTTTGCATTTGATAACAATTCATAAAATCTACCAGATTCCATTTTCCTGTATGAACAATATAATGTGAAGAAAAATAGCTCTGAGCTTGTATTTGAAAATAAATCTGATCTGTATCTCTTTACTCGAACTATTAACTAGCTAAACAAAACTCAGCTAGTATTTAAAATTGCCTCACTAAAAATATTTCCATTTGATTCCTTTCTCACAACAGAGTTTTTAATTTGCTTTATACATTATTTCAATTATTGCATCCACATTTACACCGCAATGGTTATCACTACTATTTATAAAGAAAGTTTCCTGCTGACGGAAAGAGTGAAATCGTAAATCTGGCAATTCTTTCTTGGCTATTATCAGTGTCCAGACAGGACGTTTTAACTAAAGACCTTTAAATGTAAACTTTTTTTTTAATGTTGAATTTGTTTAAATCAAATATTTTTTAGTAAACTTTTAGCAGCCAGATCCTGAAGTTTGAACCCACACCAAGTTCAAATACAGAGAAATGTTACTCCCTTCAGAGCAACATGGTCATTGTTAGACCCACAGGACTTCGCTCAGACCCTGCTCCTCCTCTGACATGCCTCTGCATCAACTCTACAACTCATGATATCAGGATGAGCAGCTTGCAGAGCTACAAAAAAATCCTGCCCCTACATTTAGGGTCCTCCACAGCTGCAGAGGAGAGAACATGGTTGTAGCCCAGGAAATCCATGCGCTGTATCTCCATCATCTTATTTGGAGACTTGCCATTTGCTCCTTTCCCAGTATTGCCCAGAAAGTACCTATTATAGATGTGGTACAAATTACAGGGGGCTTCTCTTTTACTATTTACCACTATTTATGGTATCTGTAGTATTCCTTACCCTTAGAATGGAGAATTATTACAAACAAACAATCAGTTATGGCAGTAAACGACACATTTTTAAGGATACCTGCTGCATTACATTTATTGAAATGTATGTTTTGTTTGGAGAGTCTGTTTTTGTCCACTGTAAATAACTGTCTCTAATAAGCAAGTCCCTGTACAATACAAATTTTCCTCATTAGTGTAAAGTGAGTGGCATTTTTAACTTTCATGGGGAGAGGCATTGCAAGAAATAAGAGATCAGTGTCTGAGAGCTAACTGCCTGCTCATTACTGCTGCCCTCACTGTGCTGCTCTGTGGTAGCTCATCAGCAGCTCTGAGAATGGACCTGTGATAGGATGCACAGGAACCGAACTTTCCTGTTGGCTAAACGAGAGCTTGAAATATATACCAGACGCCTGCACTGGAGGACAGAATCTGCTAGCCAGATGTACCACTGGGAGAAGAGAAGAGAGTTATGGACCCCATCACTGAGGCCTAGGAGCAATGCCCCGTCACTGCCACGCCAGGGCCAAAGAAGAGGCTGGGATTTGTGCCAGGGTACTCTCTCTGAACCGCATTTGAGGGCCTTGCATAGAATAGCTGCTTCTGGCTAGCTTATTTCTGATACTTCTGAAGCCCCATCCCTCTATCAGCTGGAAAGGAGAAAGAACTTTCCGTCGGTACTCCCTCCTCCAAAACCTCATGGATACTGAAAGGCAAAATGTAATTATTCAAATTGCACTTTTGCCAAAATGCCCAGGGCTAACATCTCTCCATTCGCAAAATGTTGCCCTTAACAATTCCAAGGGCATTCATCTCTTGACAGAGAGAAATGTCTTTGGAGAGTCATGCAGCTTGTACAACTCAAAAGCAAATTGAAAATTATTATAAAACCTGTTCCACATTTTTCATTCATTAAAACCATATGTGCCATGTTATTTCTAGGCATGATCAAATCTGCCTCGAAGAGTGAATTCTGTGACCATTAGCTTGGTCTCCTTATCTCTCCACACTGGACACAGTAGTTGTCTGGCTTTCCTGCACTTTGCCAGATGTCCTAGAGACAAGACAGGATTCCATTTTGGCAAGGATCATGACTGAGGGAGGAAAGCTTGGGTGAGCAGCAGTGAAAGAGCAGAGAACGTGTGGGGGATGGGAGGGAGTTTAGGAGAAAGAGTTGCCATTACTACCTTCTGCCCTTCCCGGAAAAAACAGAAGCAATGGCTGGACAGGCACCAACCTAGGGGACCACATTTCAGAGGGCTGGAGGACCTGTGGCTCTTGGAAGTAGCCAGCAACACAGAAGACATCATGCTGTGTGAGCCTGCCTTTTAATCAGAAGTACCCAAAGCCTTCCCTTATATCCAGACATCTAGATCCCAGGACAATATCACTGAGAGCGTGGAAAGAGGTTAGTAACCACAGAAAAAGCTCTGTAATCTACAGCAGGAGAAGTATCGGAGGAGGGAGCTGAGGAACGAAAGAGAGTCAGCTTTGACTTGGGTTGCACCGAAAAACAGTTAATTTCTTAGGATCCCAACACCTACAGCCAAGCACCACAAAAACTACAGGATGACTCATTTTTCTTGCATTTTACCAGATTAAATCACATTTCTCTCTACCAACAGATCACAAAAGAGCCGAATGACTCACTCAAAGGAGCGTAACGGGAACAACAAAAACAACAGGCCAACACCAACTAGCATTTTGAACAATGGTCTGGAGGACTAAGAAGCTGAGTTACATATTTTCCTTTTTAAGAGAGCTACAAGTGTACCTTAAAGAAGGCTTTTCATAGCAGAGGAAACTGCAAACGTACCATGCTGCAGCTTGGCTGGCCTCTGTGATTATAGTAAGTTCCCCTTTGGGCCAGTTAAGTGGGCAGGACTGCACCTGGGCTATAAGGGATCAGAGGGAGTTTCAGTGAGGACAGAACTGGAAGGGAACAGACCTGGCTGAGACAGAGCCAGGAAACTGGAGGAAGTTAGAATGGCTCCTGCAAGAAAGAAGTCCTGTCTCCAAACTCCCCTTACATCAGGGGAGTTTGGAGACAGGAGTCAAGTGAGCAAGAGGCTCCTGCGGCAGGGCTGCCAACTTTCTAATTGCACAAAACTGAATACCCTAGCCCTGCCCCTTCCCCAAGGCCCTGCCCCCACTCACTACATTCCCCCCCTCAGGTGCTCGCTTTCCCACACCCTCACTCACTTTCACTGGTCTGGGGAAGGGAGTTTGGGTGGGGGAGAGGGTGAGGGCTCTAGGTGGGGGTGTGGGCTCTGGGATGGGACTGCAGGCTCTGGGGTACAGGAGGGGGGGTCCAGGCTACAGAGCGAGGCTGAGGAATTTGTAGTGCAGGAGGGGACTGTAGGTTAAGGTAGGGGGCTGGGGTACAGGAGGGCATATGGGCTCTGAGCTGAGGGTGCAGAATCTAGGGTGGGGAAGGGGACGAGGAGTTCAGGATGTGGGAGGGGGTTCTGGGCTGGGAGTTGGGGTGCGGGGGGGGGTGTGAGGGCTCCAGCTAGGGGTGTAGGCTCTGGGGTGGGTCTAGGCGTGAGTGGTTTGTGGTGCAGGAGAGTTCTCTGGGCTGGGATCGAGGGGTTCCAAGGACAGGAGGGGGATCAGGGCTGGGGCAGGGGGTTGAGGTGCGGAAGGGGGTGTGGGCTTTGGCTAGGGGTGAGGAGTTTGGGGTGCAGGACTGGGCTCTGGGTTTGGGGGGGCTCAGGGCTGGGGCAAGGAGTTGGGGCTTGGGTTTGGGGCGCGGGCTTACCTCAGGCGGCTCCCGGTCACTGGCGCAGGCTTCCTACCTCTCCTGGCTCTGTGCTGCGCCCTGGAAGCAGCCAGCAGCAGGTCCAGCTCCTAGGTGGGGGGGCCAGGAGGCTCTACACGCTGCTCTTGCCCGAAAGCACTGATCCGCTAAGCCCCCATTGTCCACGATTCCCAGCCAATGGGAGTGTGGGACAGTGTGCAGAGCCCCGTCACCCCCTCGCCTAGGAGCCAGACCTGCTGGCCGCTTCTGGGGCACGGTGTAGTGCCAAGACTGGTAGGGACTAGCCTGCCTTAGACCCTCTGCACTGCTGACCAGACTTTTAACAGCCCAATCGGTGGTGCTGACCAGAGCCACCAGGGTCCCTTTTCGACCAGCAACCCTATCCTGTGGGAAGCCCTGACTGGGTTTGGGCCTAGGGGCCAAAGCCTAAAGGCTGAGCTCCAGCTAGGAAGAGCTGGTAGGACTGGCTATCGGAACAGAGTTAGTCACAGGAAGAGCTCTGGTAGTGATAAATGCCAGAGCCAAGTACGAACTTTGTGTTGTAGTGATGGACTTTATTTTGGGACCCTGAGGATTATTTTGAACTAGCTCCAGGCCAGAGAGAAGACTCCAAGCAGGTCTTAAGGGGGGAAACAGAGGCAAGGTACCGCAGAGCGGCCTCTGGCCACACGAGGGCACTCAGGAGACGACCTGCTCTCTTACAAACCAATATTTCAGCTTCCTGTGGCTTTCATTGTTTTTCTTGCCACTGTTCCCAGTGACCGAAAATATATTTTTAAAAGCAAGCAGTAGGAATTGCCAGACTGGATCAAACCCAGGGTCCATCTAGTTCACTAACCTTTCTCCCACAATGGCCAGAACTAGATAGTCCAGAACAATCTGCCAACAGGGAAAGTTTCTTCCTAACCCCCATTAATTAAAGTTTGTCTTATGCACTGAAGTATGAGGCTTTATTTCCTTTCCAAAACTCCAGTGGCGGGGGAGGGGAAGGATATTTTATTTTTTAGTATTTTCTGTTCTAGCTCTGGATGTTCTTATTGTCCATTTAAAATGGCCAATAGCTTTTGGAATCTTGCCACTGACATATTGTGTCAGTGAGTTCCACAGGCTAATTATGCACTGTAGAAAATCATTTCCTTTGGGCTATCTAAATATCCCCTTATTCACAACCCAGGGAAAATAATCCATTGTAAGTGTCAGGCATTCATTATCTGCCTCCTAAACGAGCTGGCTGTAGTTAGAAACATGGAATTAAAATAATTAGCTAATATAGAGGCAACGTGTTCTTAAATTCCATCTAAAAGATTTACTGAAGGTATTTTTTGGAGGGCTACATACATCTTGGTTTCATAGACTCCCCTCCCCTTTCCACAGCATTGTTGCACCTAGGGTGACCAGACAGCAAATGTGAAAAATCGGGACAGGTGGTGGGGGGTAATAGGAGCCTATTTAAGAAAAAAGACCCAAAAATCGGGACTGTCCCTATAAAATCAGGACATCTGGTCACCCTAGTTGCACCACACCGAATCACCAAGCTGTTCTAACAACCAAGTTTTAAAGTGCATTTTTGGACTTGACATTCTGCCTTCCTAACTATTACATGTAGCTCAATTATAGCTTCCTTGGGCTACTTGCAAATACATATTAACCAGAATAAGAACTCTGGTGAACAGGCTCTTTTCAGGCTCACTTGAAAAATCTCACAAGTTCACTGCTGTTTTCCCCCAAGATTCAGGAGCAAAAGGAAGTCTTAACGCTGCCAATACTTATCCATTAACTCTAGTTGTTTTATGTGAAACAGAAAACACACACACACACACAAGTGGGAATAGAGACTAGCATCCCAGAACAAAAATAGCATCTTTAAGGGATTAATTTAATTTTTGATCCTAGTGATTTCTGTGTTGCATTCATTAATGTTCCATCTCAGTTACCATGCATGGACAGACTCCTCCTCTATTTTTAAATAAAAAGATGGAGCTTGAACACCATGTGGAGTTTCCCAGCCACTCACTCCTCCATGAGCTAAGTGTAGCGGCATCACTTAAAGCAAATTGTGCCCTCTCTCTGCCCTCAGCCAACAGACACTGAATTTTTACGTGAAAACTTTTTCAGGGCTGTTCTGCATTTACTGCCCTCCTGTCAAAGAACAGGGGAAATCCAGACCCCAAAGTTCAGTCTTTTCCACAATTCAGTCTCTGAATTCAGTCAACAAAATTAATCCATGCCCAGCAATTCTGCAGAGTACAATAACAACAAGCTGGTTACACAGATGGGGATGCATTTGGAATTTAAATGAGTTCCCGTTACTCTTGCTCTCTCGAAAATTACACAGTGCTGAAGGACCCTATCTAATGCTTTTTAAACACTGGAAAAATATCAATTTTTTAAAAAGTATTTTAACCCCGCTTCTGTTCCTATGATTTGTCCTCTCAAAGGAAAGAGTATTTCTTGGAATTTCTTTTGCCACAAATAAAGGCACTCATCAAAGATACATTTTACTCTGGTTGTCTTGACAATCCCTTTGATTAAATGGCTCAGAAAAATACCTGCAGTTTATCATACATTTAGAAAAATAATGAAAACATGAAAATTTTGCAATAGGCTCAATTATTCCATCTTACACTCATAGACTTTAAGGTCAGAAGGGACCATTATGATCATCTAGTCTGACCTCCTGCACAACACAGGCCACAGAATCTCACCCACCCACTCCTGTAACAAACCCCTAACTTATGTCCGAGTTAATGAAGTCCTCAAATCATGGTTTAAAGACCTCAAGGTGCAGAGAATCCTCCAGCAAGTGACCCATGCCCCACACTGAAGAGGAAGGTGAAAAACCTCCAGGGCCTCTGCCAATCTGCCCTGGAGGAAAATTCCTTCCCAACCCCAACTATGGTGATCAGTTAAACCTTGAGCATGTGCACAAGACTCGCCAGCCAGCACCCAGGAAAGAATTCTCTGTAGTAACTCAGATCCCACCCCATCTAACATTCCATCACAGACCACTGGGCATATTTACCTGCTAATAATCAAAGATGAATTAATTGCCAAAATTAGGCTATCCCATCATACCATCTCCTACATAAACTTATCAAGCTTAGTCTTAATTCTGTCTGTTCTGCATTTTTTGGTAGTAGTATTTATAGCATGGTAGTAGCAAGGAGCCCCACTCATGGAGCAGGGACCCCATTGTTCTAGCCACCGCACAAACACAGAACAGAATTATTGTGTATGTTTTCTTCTTTAAGTTGCCTTCATATCATGTATTTCTCCCACTATGAACCCATGATATTTAATATTAGCAGGAATGGCTGGCAGTCAATCAGACTGTAGTAGCTTTTTTACTGCGGAATAAGCTTGAGCCAGTTACTAAAGAGCTCCTTTTTATTTATTTACAATGTTCACTAAAGTAGAATATATTATTCCCTTGTTTTCCCCTGCCTCCAACCAGTGAAAAGATTACTCAGAATCTCACCTTAAAAAAGGCAACCATGGTCCATTCACATGGAAACTTCTGTTCAGTTACATTTTGAACCCAAGTCCATTCACCCACCTCTATGACCTCCTGAACTGCAACATCAGGCTGTATATAATTAACATGCCTGAGACTCCCTTACTTCCTGTTTCGCTAGGGAACTACTAAAACAGTGTTCATAAGGTAGGTTCCCACTCTGTTCCCAGTCATTTTTACTCCTTACATTCTTCTTTGAGCATTGGCCTGCTAAACCCTTGGTTGTGAGTTCAATCCTTGAGGTACACACTTAGAGATCTGGGGCAAAAATCTGTCTGGGGATTGGTCCTGCTTTGAGCAGCAGGTTGGACTAGATGACCTCTTGAGATCCCTTGTAACCCTGATATTCTATTCTATTCTAAGGCATGGTATAAGTTTTACAGATAGATGAAGGAGTCTTCCCATTGAGTTCAATAGGAATTGGGTCAGCTCTTTAAATAGATAATTTAGATATATCTGTACACAGACAGACCCACAAAAAACAAATAAATACACAGCCTGATCTCAAGAGGGGCCAGCTACTTACAAATCCCATTGACCTTAGTGTACTTTGAGAGAGAAGTAAAATACAGGATTGAAATGAAAAAATAAATAGGAGAGATCTGAAATAATGCCATCGGTTCTCCTGGTGAAGCTAAATCTTGCAGTTTTTCTTGCTATTGCTCAAGCAAAACTCCAATTAGTATCTGCAGAATTTGGCCCTAAAATTATGCCCCCACAAAAGAAAGAAAAAGCATCCCACAATTTACAGCCAGCATTTTTATAGTAAAAGCTGAGCACCACTCATGGTGGCAGCAGAATGCTTTCCAAGACCAAAATATTAAATCACATTTTCTCTGAAATCTTGTCTTTGGCAATGAAAGGGATCCTCACTCTCATTTGCTTGGTTCTTCCTCATGGGATCCCAGAGCTCCTTTCCACATTTCCTTGTAAAGAAAAAAGGAAGAATTGTGGTAATTTAATACTTCTTTATGAATCAATCTCAGCTTTTCTGTATAAATAACTAAATGTTCTTATTAGGCCTAACACAGAGAGAAATACATTCCATTTGGATCTGTGTCGGTATGAAATCTTTGGAAAAATCAACTTCTGTCTCTCACTCTTAGTTTTCCAACAAGACTCTGGTATTTTCCTCTGCATGGTTGTTTTGACAGCAGGGCCACCAAAGGATCAAAAACAGAAGAGGACTGCCCTCCCCTTGGGTGTCGGCACCCATCTTTCCTTCCATAACCAACATATCCAACTATTGCATTCATTTCAGTACAGCACATACCTATCAGCACGTAGGACAAATTCTGCTGCTCCACTGGGGCTGTTAATTCAATTCCAGCAATCAATCAGCAGGAGAAGAGCTGCTATCACTACTACCTCTAGGAAGTCTGGAGCTGTTACTTTGGTATATACCCTCCTAGAGCTGAAAGTCTTGACAAACCAATACATCATCCCACCATTTTTGTGTCACCAGGCTAGCCCTTTCCTTATATTTCTAATGCATCTCCATTGCTTTTAACCGAAGATTGGTCCAGGAGTTATCTGAAGAAAACTGCATTTCTCCAAAGCACCTATGACAATGGGTCAATTGTGTTCTTGCCTAGACCTGCAACTTCCATTGAGATCACTAGGAATAGCATGAAGACAGGGACAGAACTTGACCAAGGGAATATTGTTTTCCTGCAGTTTCATGAATTAAGTACCGTAAAGGGTCATTCACTAGTGGTCTGAGCACAGGACTGAGAATCTAGAATACCTGAGTTTGAATCACAGCTCGCGCAATGCCCTCTTGTCTTGGGCAAATCATAATCCTGCCTCTGTTTTGCCAACTGTGAAACAATGATAATATCCATTATCTATCTGAAATTATTATGTTGGGGGTTATGTATTAGTTTCATAAATAAAACAACACATTTGAGTAGGACCTACAGAAATGTTTGAGCTATTGTTATCCTTTTCCACGATGTTATCCTTTCCTATAAGCACCCAAAGCCCAGTCCTGCAAGCACTCTGTCTTGATTCTCCCATTGATTTCAATGGAATTTCTATTCACAGGGTGCTTTCGGGAAGTCTCCACGCCTAGATCTACAATTAGCATCATCAATGGTGTTGATCATCAGAGCAGCACATCATCAATGGGAAAACAAATAAGTATACCGTGGAAAATAAAACTTGCAAAGTGTGTTGGAAAAATCCTATAATGGGGAAACAAATCAACATTTGCCAGCAATGCTAAAGGATAAAACTAATGAAGAAAAAGTTATTTAAGTTTTGCATCCTTTATTACAAACAACAGGAATTAAACAGAAAAAAAAAATTCCCACATACACATAGGCCTATATTCATATATAAATGTGATTCCCTCCTTTTAATCTCACATTTTAAATGAGGAAGAAAGACCACAAGTGAGTGACTTGCTGATTGCAGTGTGAATTTAAGACTTGTCTAACCATTGCTGATAGGTACACTTGTAATTTCAGCAGCTTCAATTAAAACAAAAAGCAACCCCAAAAACTTGACAATGATCATTGGATCTTCCAGAGTCTCTTGTAATGTGCACTATTAACCCGCATAATTTTTGCTTGGTTTGTTTTTGTTTTTGTTTATTTAACTGGCTTCATATAATAATATCAATGGTGATGACAATACATAATAAGGATAAAGAGTATTCTGCATCAGGACAAGACATGAGTGTACAGTATACAAGAGACATGGTGTTAAGCTCAGGCAAAACCCTATCTAGCTCAAGGCATTTTAAATGGCTTTCTGGAGAACCTAAGCCCCACAAAGAAGCCTATGCTGGCTACACAAAAGACCCAACATGCATATAGGGGACACTTCCCTGACTGCACAGGATGGAGTTTCAGAATGGCTTATGCATGTGTACACTTTGCTCCTGCTCTCTCTCTATCCCTTCTGCTTGAGTGACACAGGGAGCAGGAGTTATCACAGCTCTAAAGCTGTTTAGCAACTTCAAGAAAAAAGCAGGAGTCACCCCCCAGCCTAGGCTATAATCGACCCTGTTGGTTAACTTATTTCCTCAGGCATCTGGCCCTCAAGTACTGCAAATGTGGATAGCAGTTTGGACTAAACTGAACTTTTAGGACTAGACTGGAGCCCTTGGATTCTATGCCAGGTACATTCCGCATGTAGAAACAGCAGCCCCTGTGACACTGACCCCATTCTTCTTGGCCCAGAACACAGAGAGTCTTTTGCAGAGTGAGTGATCCACACAGAGATAGTAAGTGACAGAGGCGCTACAGGACTGCTCTTTGTGTATATATGTAAATAGTTAAAAGATAAGATACCACTAGATAGTGTTCAAACATGTTGTGGTTTTGTAGGACCAAAAAAACCCCCAAACCTTATTGTGCACCCTAAATAGAGAATGGGAGAGGGGGACAATCCTGGCCCAGCAGTGTTGAAAGGAATTGCTCAGATCCTCCTTTAAGAGGGTACATTGCAGTATAGCTTAACAGGTATAATTAAAATAAAACGTTACTAAACATGGTGCAAAAATACATTTTTACTGGAAAATTCTATGGAAAAAATCTTCCCCCTCCCCAGTTTCCTACCAATTCTTTGCTTCTTTTTTAAGCAAGGCATGAGTCTCTGAAGCATTTTAACTGGACTGGATCGGGGATGGAAAGGGTGAAGAACTGTGAGCTGGAAGTCTTGTTCTGGTCATGATGCAACTTGTACAGAACGGACTGGATGAACCTGAAGTGCGCAGCTGTTTACTTTACAATTTTATTTTTTAGATTCTGAACGTTTGTGATCTAATTAGCCATTTTATTTTATAAAAATAATTTTTGGCACCAGCAGACTCTAAATGACTCAAATGTGGGAGGATGGGTGAGTGTGTTAGTATGAGTGGGGAGTAATGTGTGTTCGACATGAGCATTCCATTTCATTTTCACAGAAATTTCAACCTGAAGGCAGAGGCAGATTATGGGTTTGTGGGGCCCTGGGCCAGAGAAGGTGGGGGCCCCTCCCCACCCTTTCAACCTGCAGTCCCCGCTGACCCTCCCAGCGCTCCTGCCAGGGAGCTGTGTTGGGGCATGGGGGCTTGCCTCACTCTACCCATCTGGTGCTCCTGCTGGGAAGCAGGGTCAGGGTATGGGGGAGCACCGGGTAGGTGGAGCAGGGCAAACCCCTGTGACCTGATCCCACAACCCAAGAGTGCTGGGTGGGTGTGGGGAATGGGGCCAGCCCCCACACCCTGACCCCACTCCCTGTGTGAAATTAGTAGATGGTCTCAGATCCCATTCCCGGCACAGAAGAGTCTTCAAAACAAAAGGCCCGTGTGCTTTTTGATGGTGCTAGTTACCAATCTTGGCAAAGAAGCCAGGGATAAAATAGGCATAAAGACTAACATATCTTCTTGCACCTAGAGCTGTTCTCTGATAAATATCCAGAAGAGGTGAAATCCTTCAAGTCAATGTCAAAACTCCCACTGACTTCACTGGGTCCTGGATTTCACCCAAGATGTCTGGATAAACAGAAACTTTTTGTCTCCAGTGCAGTCAAGCCAACTGCTTTTATGTATCACCAAGATAAAACTTTCTCCTGTGTGCAAAGAGCTTGCACATGGCGTGGACAATGCTTAAGTCTCACGTTAGCTCAAAATAAAGTTTAAGTGAGACTTAAGAGACACACAAGCCCCGGACAGGTTCTCTGCAGAGTGGGTAATAGCATGCCCAATGGATTAAAACATGCTCATCATGCCCTGTAAGCACAACACATACGTCAACAAGGAAAACCATCTCAATTAAAACAGCTGATCTGACTTTGGTGCATATTTTATTCATTATTTTCACATGATAAAAGCAATGTATTAAAGTGTAAATTAGCTACAGATCTTCTGCATAGTTAAAATAACATATCTGATCTTAATTCACAGGGTCATTCCTATTGGCTGAAATCCTAGATTTATCTAGAAGGGAAAAAAATTAATTTTGGGGTGAGATTTTATAGGTTTATTTATATACCAATGGTCTGTAGAAAATATAATTATATCATATAATGATTAGAAACATTAATTATGCTGGGATACATGTCCCAGGGCTGCAGAATTCTATTGGGAATGCAGTATTATTATCACCCACTGACATAATATGACTGTATTAAAAGCCGAATTTATGTAACCTGAGGCAAAATCCTTGAAAATGAGTAAGAAGCACTTTTTAAAAAGGCTATTTAATGCAAAAAGTGCTGAACCTTGTCTATTTGCTCTTGTGAGTGATAGACCAAAAATGTGGCTTAGTTTCAACTGACAGTGGTTGATAATGGGGATAGAGAACTTTTTCACTTCAAATAACCATCTTTCTCTCTATATAATATACATACTTTGAGGACACACAAGCATAATTCTTGATATTTAAAAAAAAAATCTTAGTATGTTACTTAGTACTATTATTATTTGTATTAAACTAGCACTCCAACTGAGATCAGGTCCTTGCTGAACAGGGCGCTGTACAGCCCTATAGTCCTTGCAAACTAAATAGGCAAGCCAAGGAAAGAAATAGTTGCGTTTTGCAGGTAGGCTACTGAAGCATAGGCCATAAATTGGTACAGCTGGTAGAAAAAAAGCTGAATTTTCAAAATCTCCCAATGAGAAAAGTGATAGAAATTTTTGTGAAAATCTTTTCCATCTTTTGATGAGCTCTGGTAACTGATTTTCTGTACATCACACGTGAAATCCGTGCCGGAGCCAGGAACTGATCCCTAAGCAGCACGTTAACTACAAGCATCTTCTCAAGTTTCTTATTAAGGCCAGTGACCCTTCATTACTGTTAAGACATAAAATATATTTCATAAGATGCTTTAATGTCTTGATCGTGATTGGCAGAACAACAGCTATGCTGTGTGGGTGCACATGTACTCTCTCCAGGGTTCTGCTGAGACAGATGAACAGGGTAAGGAAGCTTGCATGATCGCATTCCAAGGGGTACAAGCTTTCTGGATAAACTGAGGCTCTCAATCTCCAGCACCCTCAAGCCAGCCACAGGGTTCTCATTGCTTAATCAGGCTAAGCATCAATTCACACTTACTTCCTCCACTTTCAAAAAGCCTGGTGGGCAAAGCTCTCACAACTGCAATGAAAACAAAGCACTTTATTGTTAGGTGCCAAGGGCATCTGAGATAGGATGTTCCGTAAACTGATACACGTTTTTTCTTTCAGAGCGTAGAGGTGTGTGGGCAAATAAACCTTTTATTGAAATTCTTATGTTCTTAAAACAGACAAGTAATTCTCTGTACTGTGAATCCACGGGAACTGGAATACATTTCTCTGAGGTGCATTAATGATGCCATATCTGCTCTCATATATGCTGTGTAAGAGTGACTTCCAGCTGAGAAAAGCAAAGCATGCTGCAGCTCCTGCTGGTAAAGTCAGATGGAGGATTTCCTTTAGCTCATTTGGCAGAGCTGAAGGCCCTGATTTTCAATTTCAGTTGAGGTGGCACGCAGATAATACGTAAAGGGTCAAATGATCAAAACCAGGGCCTGAACTGCCTGCTCAAATGTGCATTAAACACTGTGCCCATGCCCACTACAAACTTGCCATATTCTGAAACAGTTTTCCAGAACCGGTCTTGAAAACGGCTTCAAGAAGCATGGTCAGGGTGCCTGGTCAGCTTGTCTTGAGGTGAGTTTTCAACAGTGGTTCTCAAATTTTTGTACTGGTGACCCCTTTCACATCGCAAGCCACTGAGTGCAGCCCCCCTTATAAATTAAAAACACTTTTATAAATGCTGGAGGCAAAGCAGGGTTTGGGGTGGAGGTTGACAGCTCATGACCCCCCATGTAATAACCTTGTAACCCCCAAAGGGTCCCAACCCCCAGTCTGAGAACCCCTGGTTTTCAACAACCTTCTGTCAAATACAAAGCACTGCACATCCTGGCTGGCACCTGCTAGCAGTGCTGTGTTACCTGATACCATTCTCAAGATCAGTTGTTGGAAACTGATTGCAGAACCATGGCCAGTTTCCCAGCGGTGATACAGCCTTAGGCACACAATTAATTGCATTGCATGGGTTTACATGCACAAGTTCAGCAGCCAGTTTTGGCCCACACCAGCTCCTGCCAACAGCTGGATTTCTGCCCACCATTTGGCAAATGCACTTTCTGTCATGGGTGAATCCAGTACATGCGTCTTATGTAGCACTGTGCCTTATAATTTAAGAAACCAACAACACATTTCTCTCCCACAAAAACATCATGAGCTGTATTCAGTATTCAGATACTAATTCCGGACTGAATTTAATCAACTGTCTTGATTTACTAAGCTTTAATGCCTTCTAAAGGAAAGTAATACATTCTATTCTATAAAAGGTTTTTAAACCACACTCATCACCGTAGTATCCAAGCGCCTTTCAGTAGTGCATTAAGCAATGTGACTAAACATCTGTCACATGCTGTTTCTTCTCTCTTTCTCTTCCCAGAGGGAGAAACATGTGCAGTGGGATGTCTTGTTTGGTAGGTTCTGGGTTTATTTTTAAATATATGAATATACCTGTTATGTGTTTATGTTAGAGAAGGCAGGGGCAAAGAAATGTGCTATGCATTTGGAGTGAAAAGTGGTGAGATTTGTGATGGCCCTTGGAGGAGTTCATTCCACAGTCTCAGATCACCTCCAGAGAAAGCTTTGTCTCCCACTGCCGTCTGGGAATTAGCTTTTTCCTCATCTGGTGCCCTCTTCCATCGATTGCTCATGCTATGGCCCCTCTCTCCATGACTTGGAATGCTCCCTCTTTGTGACCTGGTCGGAACTAGATGGCCGCTCCCTTCTGGGGTAACAGTGTCCCACTGGATGAGCTGTCTGTATGCCATCTCAGGCAGTCTTCTGTTCCAGCTCCAGATATATGCCACTTTGCCAGTGGAGGGCAGGGGAAGCTGGGCTCACTCACAACTCTGGGTTCCAGCTCAGGGACCCTATGACTCGCAACCTAGGTCTTCTCAGTCTCAGTCCTGGTTGCTGTTTCTCTAGACTCCTTCCTACCCCGCCTCTCCATCCCTGGGTCTACCACTGGAGCATCTTCTGTTTCACGGGGCTACTTCAGCTTCTTGTAAATGTTCCTAGTCCAGGGCAGGACCCTGGGGCTTATGCTTTCCCTGCATCTCCTGCTTGTCCCCTTAGAGAATGACTGCAGACCTCCTCTCAGCAGTGTCTTCCTGCTCTCACTTCCTGGCTTTATACTCTTATCCCAGCTCCTCCTCCAGCTGGCCTTCATCTGCCATTAGTGCTCATCAATCCCTGGCTTCCCTCCAGGTGCAGCATTAAGGTTAGTTGGCTCCTTCTGGCCTATGTTAAGCTGCTCAGAGCTTGTGTGATACAGATACCCCATCACATCTGCATTATTCTGATTGTTGAGAGTTCCATTGTGCCAGACGAGCATAGGTGTTGAACAGGGTCTTCATCCTGAAGCTTTAGATGGTCTTTTAGATACATTACAAAACTTTCAATCCATCTTTAGAAAACTTGATCATTTACTTTGTCAAATCAGGAAAATATATAGGACTGCTAGTTGGAGCACTGGCTGATTCTTACATGCAAGCACATGACAGTGAAACATGCCATAAAAATGCATTTACTATTTCAGGTGAAACACTTAACACAATATTCTGAATGAAAATATTAGCTACAACCAATGAAAGGTGCTCTCAAATTTAGTACATGCAATAAGCTAAGAAGAAAAATATTCCAAATATACCAGAAGATTTTATACATCATTGATCTGCTTATGAGAAATGGAGGCCTATTCATGCAAGCTGCAGTCTTACTGATAAAAAACGGCTATCCCATAGCATTGCCAATAGCAGTGGGAACTAATTGGCCTGAGTTTACTCCTGCCGACTATCCTCTGTTCAGTTTGGCTCTCTCTGGAGGACACAATCAATCTCAAGCCCAAGCTACATCTGACCCATAGGCAGCTGCAATTAAAAAATAACAACTGCTTGCTTAAAGGTAGGAAGTGAATGAATTTAAGATGATCTGAGCGAGGAGAGGGGACTTCAGGCTTCTCATAGTGCATAAGAGGTTATATCACTACAGACAGCCCTGTTCCTTCTATCTAGTGTTTCGTTGTACCTAAGACATTTGGTAAGTAAATATAGCAGTTTAGATGGCAATTGTCCATAGAAACGACTCCATTCATACAGATATAGTTTCACAATGGTTTACAGCAGCTGAGCACCTGACCCATCATTTTAAAAGAATTCACTGATACCCAGTTTAATGGAACAATACTTCCTTTACCTAAAACTGAAAGCAATGTTTGTGCCCACAGGACATTGACTAATAAATCGCCTAATGGATATCAAAGTGCTACAGGAAGGCAATCCAAAAGGAAAGATCTCGGAATAAACAGCATATTATGATATATTTATGAGATGACATTGCAAAGCACAGAAAAGACACAGGGGAAATATATATTTTCTGGTGGGAAATCAATATCTAGTTAGTCTTCTCATGGTAGGCCAGATTTTGTTTGGCTGTGCAAAAGAGAGAGGACAGATAAGGTGCTACTTCCCTCCCCTGTGTGTGACCTGCAGAGAATTACAGAGACACAGGCAACTTCAACTATGTCTGTGAAACACAGTGGCTGCTCCTTCCCTGCTCCCCGCACCATGGCACGTGGAAGGGGGTTGGTCAGGGAGGAAGAGAAGCCATCCTCCCCTCCTCCTCCATGGACTAGCCAGCAAAGTCATGCAGGAAAAGGCAGAGAGCAAACTTCACCTCATATAGGTAATAGGCTGCCAAGTATTTGGAGCTTTGCAAGGCTCTCTGCTCTGCTGGTGCTGATGTGGCTCTGCACCACCTCTTGGTACAAGCTGAGCCCATTCAAGCCCTGTGCCTTGTGGTCCTTCTTGCAAGAACCCATTTTGCTTATTGTACCTCACTAAATGACAAACAATGGGCCAAAATCAGTCCTGGTATATGTGGGGTGACACTCCACTAGAGTTTACAACAGAACTGAATTAGGCACAATGGTTGCTAAATGTACTGTAGATACAAAACGCAAACAGGACTGATTCAATGATGTCAGGATGTTATTGCCTCCAGACAAAAGCCGCCCTTTTAACAGTTCAGAGGCAAATCTAAAGTAGTTAAATAGTCAGGAAAGAAAAGTATTAGCAGAGAAAGAGAAACTCAGACTATCCGGTGCATTTTTCAGAGGTCTAGTTAAAAAGTAAAATAAACTACTTAAAATGGATATCAAACTTCAAAACTATAACCAATAACTCAGTTATGCGCCAATACAATCTCTCAATTTCAGATACTCTCTTAAAACTATGTGATTTAATCCCTTCTAGGATAGCAGCATGTCTTCCATGGGCAATGAGATCAGCAACCAGTAAATCATATTTCAAGCTGGTCATTCCTTTGGCCAACTATAAATCTTCCTGATTGTACATTTTTATGTTTTCTCTGTTACACATAAAGCAAAGAGACACCTCTGTGCAAATGTGTTACCAGTCAATCCACAAAAAACATAACCAAACAATCAAATAATAAATTTAGGCAGTGAAAGAACAGGACTGGCTTTGGACAGCCAAGGCATTACATATCTATGTTATTTATATACCCAAGCAATAAAACATTAAAAAAGAAATCTAGGGATAAGCAATTGATATTCTGTGCTTAAAATGCAAAGGTTGTATAAATACATGGATTTGGCTGGGTTTATTTGCCTCCTCTGAAGCTAACACAATATATTTTCCCACAATTAAATGCTATTTTTCATCTGCATTTTAACCAGAGAAAAAGATGTTTTCCTGGAAAGTTACGCCAAAGCTCTTAACAACCTGTACATGTCCAGTTTTGGAGCACTTTAAAAAGGATACACAAGTTCCCCTTACACTACCACAAGAAGTATGGTAATTAGCATTTAGTACAGTAGCAACAAAACAGAACAAGATGGAAGCAATTCAACTCTTGCCCAAACTAGTAGGTTTTCCAATTCAATTAGGCATTCACTCTCTGTTCTGGTGGCAGCTCCCCTGAGTAGAACGCTCGGGTTTAATGGTGTAATGACTATAAAACCAAACAGTCTTATTAAAAGAATTCTCTTTCAGAGTCCGAATTCTGGGCTCTGTTATTCCCTTGAAGTTCCTTCACAGAGTTAACAACTGTATAGAACAAACTCTGAAAAAAGTACAAAACCAAACCTCAAGGCTAATGAAAACGCACATTCTGGTTTTCGAGTTTTACATTTCAACCACCAGTTGAAAGACAGGGAGTGACTTTCCTTGGGTTCCAGCTCTGCAGAAACAAGATCAAATACTGAAAAGTCCACGAATACGTAAAATAATTGAATAACATCCTGTGTAGCTAAACTTGAAATTTACAAACCATGTGCACCCTGCCATACAGCCACATTGCAATAAAATTCAGCATGACAGTAGGTAGCTCCCAGTGTTGTTCCCCTCCCCCTCCCTTACTCTCTCTTTGTATTGGAACTTTACTTTTTGATTCCTGCTACATCTAGATATTAGATGGTTCTGCAGGGTATTAAAGTTTCATTTAGTGGCTAAGTAGAGATATTTAAGAGCAGGACTATTTGGGACCATGCTGGTGAGAAAGGCATAGTTACCACAATACACATTGTACATTGTTTCTGGATGCCTATGGTTTGTAAACAAGAGAGTCACACTTTTACATCTTGAGCAGTTCAATGCAATATGTAGACAGTTTACTGATCATTCTATTGGCACAGCAGCATCTTGGCTCACCTCATCAATTCTGCTAAGAAAATATGTGCAAAGTTCACTTTTATCATTTTTTTAAGAGCTGAGAGAAGTGAATTTTAAGATCTGGAGGCTTCAGAAGACTTTCAGTTTTTATGTCTGTGTCAGTCACCGGTTATTAGCAGTTAAAACTTTGTTTAAAATGTGAAAGTTCAAGTAGTGAAGGTTATTACTTAAGGCAGAACTGTCTCATCGTTAGAGCAGGAACTGGGGCTTTAGCACACTTGTGTTTTATTCCCAACTCTGCCACCGACTCACTGTGTGACTGTAGGCATTTCATGTATCTTCTTTATGCCTCTGTTTTCTTATTTATAAAAGAGGGCTAATAATCCCTATGTTTGTAAAATGCTTGAAATCACTGGATAAGAGACACCGTATAATTGCAAAGCATTATCATCACCATATAAGGTTGGGGGAGGGGTGTTTGATTGGGTTTTTATTTCTTTTTTCATGTTGGTATCCACAAAACAAATTATCAGGACTGAGGATCCACAGACATTTACAAACTAATCATGCTTTTAATGGAAGAAAGCTGTCTCTATGCCATTTGGAGGTACCCCTTACAGAATGGGACGGGGTTGAGGTGGATTCACAGTGGGCCCTAGGATCTGGCATAACCTGTCTGCCCTGCACTGGTGCTGACACAGACCACTTGCTTTTCATTAAAGGCCTGATCCAAAGCCCACTGCAATATCTTGGAAAGACTCCTATTAATTTCACTAAAGTTTGGATCAGATCTTCAATGGTTTCCATAAAAAGATCAGTATTTTTTTTCTTTTGGTATTATCATTCACTGATTTGCTTTTGCACCCCACTTCATTTCACTCTCACTTTGGCAACTTCAAGTGGCAAAGACTGTCACTTTCCATTTGCCCATTACACACAAACAGATAACCCTCTGCCCCTTTTTTCTTTAGGTCTTTAAAAATGCTTAGTGAGGAAAGGTGTTTTGTCCAATTAGCTTCAGTTAAAATTTACTTCTGCAAGGCCTATAGAACCTTGTAGGTGAAAAACAAGCCTGTGCTTTATTTTGCATTCACCTGTTAAGAGGCCTTCGGGACCTCAGATTATTATTAATACTAGTAACATTTATAGTGTGAAGTATCAGAGAGGGGTAGCCGTGTTAGTCTGGATCTGTGAAAGCAGCAGAGAATCCTGTGGCACCGACAGCTCCCAAAGATTCCAAAGTTAGATCCCAGTCTTGAAAACGCTTAACTTTATGCACTGTGTGTAGCCTCACTGCCTTCAACATAATGGGTGCAGATAAAAGATAATCCCTGCCCTGAATGGCCTAGATCGTGCACTGCTGTGCTCACATGAAGCCCTACTGAAGTCAATGGATGGATCTAGCTACAGGATCTAGCCCTAAAATACAAATATCTTCACAACACACTAACTTTAAGTTGGGGGAGCGAGGTGTTTGGTTGGTTGCTTCGTTGGTTATGCGATACGTTGTTTTATTAGCACAGTATCAATCTGTGGGCAAAATCCCGCAGTCTTCAGTTCTTACTCACAATTTGGCCATGCAGTGGTACACCATGAAGATGCATTCATTAATAAGCATTTCACCAATACGGTCTGATTGCAAATATCCAATCCACTCTTAAACTTCTTCCTGGTTGGTACAAATAGTCCTGAGTTTATTAGCGCTGGGCCCCCTGGGTCAGAGTGATCAGCTTGCCATCAAAGAGATGTGCATGAGACTACCACAAACCTAAAAACTCACAGAACCCCCCCACCCCCAACATTCTATTTTCCAGCCCTATTGTCCTTTCCATTAATAGAAATCTGCCTTACAGGTCTGTCACATCTTACGATCAGTGCGTAAAGCGAAAATTGCATATAGTCAAAATTACATTGAATGTAATGGCGGGCGGAATCGCCTGCACTACAGGTACAGTATTAAAATTGTTGTTTTTCTCTTTTTTTTTTGTTTTTGCCGACTGCATAAAGCTGAAATAGTGCATGTTAAATGCGCGTAAGATGCGACAGACCTGTATTCTGCTGTTCTTTGTGCTTAAATTCCTTGGGCTTCTCAGCAGTGACTGCTAAATTATAAAATGATTTAGAGATGTTTTGTTATAGGAACCATTCATACAGTTATATGGGTATCATATGGGAAACATCAGGGCCTAAGAATAACAAATGTTACCCTCGCCCTCAGTCCTTACAGAATGATCCTATACAGAAGACATATCAGAAGTATTCACTGTGAAAAAATGTTGGGCTCTTTCTTTTATTTAAATTGATAAGTTGTGTCACGTTAGATCTCAGAGCAGAGTGATGCGAAACATCATACACTAAAAATAATGTGTTGAAAATGGGTCAGTGCTGAAATGTTCATGCTGTCTGCAAACCACAGATTAGCAGCTTCTCCACTTCATCACCCTTTTAAAACCTAATTTTTGGGCACAAGCATGAAAAGCAAAATGTGGGCTAAAATCTGTCCTCTGTCACAAGGCAGTAATGCAAGGGGCGTTGCACCCATGTGACTGAACAGGATTTGGGCCACTTGTGGGGAAATGATTTTGGATAGACCTGGCTGAAAACTTTTCCAACATAATAGTTTTCTTTTGGAAAATGCTGATTCGAGTAAATCAAAACGGTTCATAGGAAGTCTCTACTTCTTACACATGCTAATATTGAAATGCTTAGTTTCAATAAGGTCAAAACTTTTCATTTTGACTTTATCATTTCTATTATTATATTATATAAACTATATATTATAGTAGGAATCCCGGTGATGTAGGGGTGTTCTTTTGTCCCACATAAGCACTCTTTGCTGGGAAAGGGAGCTGGAATATAGCTGCCTCTGTGCCACCCAGGGAGTCCCCTTACAGAAGAGGATTGGTTAAGATGGATTAAATAAAGCATGTGTAGAGGGGTCAAGGATCTAACTCAATGTGTTTAACATGCACGGTTGCTGATATAGACAATCATTGTGTTATAGCAAGTCTATTGGAAAACTCATCTCCAAAATCACTGATCCCAGCACAGACATGGGGGAGAGTGTACCCAAGAAACAAGAACAAATGAAAGAGGTCAAGGTTGGTTGTGAAGACGTCTTCTGTGAGAGCAGAAATCAGAGCAGCAGGGTGGGGCATGAGAGGGAAGGGAGCTGGTTCAAGCTGAGGAGAAGGGGAAGAGTGGGCTTCACAAGGTACAGAGAAGGAGCGAGTCAGATAAAGAAAGACCTCTAAGAAGAGGGAGATGATTATGACGATCTGAGGGAAGGAATGAAAAACTGCTTTAATACTTTATTTACCAAATGAGCTACCGATATGACAAATGGCCCATTCAAATAAAAGAAGTGCAGGTGGTTGCCTAATGCTGGCTGTATATACATGACACAATGTACACTGAAAATATGATTCACGTGGACAAAATTAAAAATACATATTGGCAAATTTGCCTACGTAATACAAACATGCATCTATATGACGGACTAAGAGGCAGTAATGGAAAAGCACCAGTTATACAATGTAAGGAATGTGTACAATTTACCAGAATAAACACAGATTATCATGTTCAACAATCAACAGTATCCAAATAGCTATCATCTTTCCATAAATAATTAGCACCGTCCTCTAGTAACACTCCAGGAAGTAGCTGGCATATGGATGGTGTTCAGTAACCAAACAATAACATATCCAATCCTTAGCAATAAGGACTTGTGCCCATTCTAAATTATTTATTCTCTTCCCCTGCACATGCACATCCTTCAAGGAAAGGCTTTCATCCACCTGGCACCCAGAAGCATAGGAAACAATGTCATAACATTTTAGAGTTTAAAGTCCAGGCACAAAGTGCCAAATGGTGGTAGCAGATGGGGATTCAGACATTGCCAAACACCATCTAGCAATATAAAATATATAGCTCCTGGAAATCATGACATCATCTAATGAATACCAAAAATTTGTACCGATGATGGAATTGCACAATTTACCAAGAGAAAAACTGAGAATAAGCAAAATGCCACAGTGCTGGTTCAGGGAAATGAAGAAGAAAAGTGACCCAAAACTGCTACTGGTATCTCAGTGACGAGGAGAGAGTGGGTAGTTGAGGATCAGCAATTTTTTGTGCTGTTCCAACATTCTTTGGCAGGCAAGCAGTGACAACCTGAGAGATAGTTTGTAGATACCTTTAACAGGGTAAGCCTTCATTCACTGCATCACCTAAATATAAGTAGATCTGCAAAATGTATTTTTCTTTTAGAAGACAAATGGCTATTGTGCATCTAGATCTTACAGAGTCTGGTATCAGACAACAACTTATGCTGCAAAAACAGTAAACAACCCCCCCCCCCCCAAAAAACCTCTGTTCATTGTCACTGTTCCCTGTTAGTTATTATTTTATTTTCCTTGGAAAATAAGGAGAAGAGAAAAAAGAGGGTACAGAACATTGGGTCCACAACCTTCGAAATTCTGGTCTTTAGTCTTGGCATAAAAATACATTATTCTGACTCAACTTTCACTTTAGAATCATGTAGTTTAATCAGATATGTTCACAGTTAATGGAACTTAAAATCCTTCCTGGCAGTGTAGCAGCTAAAACTTCAGCACTAACCAGATAATTTTTTTTATTACATTACATGGGACAGTTAGAATATGCTCTTGTATAATACACATACAGAGTATGGCCAGATTTTTTTAAAATGTGAATATGTAACTGCATGCGTAAAAATATATAATGCACGCCTACTTTGCCCAAGTAAGAAATGGTATAAAACATGCAAATCAGATAACTGCAATGACTGACCAAGCAAATGACACATGCAAATGTGTGCACAATGTTGTGCACCTAAATTTTTGAAAGTCTACCCATACTATGGGCATTGAGAAGAGATTTGTGATAGTCTGTTGTTACAACCTCAGACCAGAAAATAGGCATTCAATTGTATTTTGTGTTACAGAATTGAACGAACTAACAATGCTATTTTTTTAGTTACGAAGACAGTAACATTTAACTTTTTAATTAAACCTTAAAAACCTTTAATTAAAATCCATAAATCAAAGCCAATCATTGCAGACTAAAGTGTGTTTATTACACAGAGGGAATTTTATTTTTAAATTCTTTATTGGCCTGTAAGAGAACAAAGCAATATAAATGCCATTCATACTTTGTAATTGACACTTTTAAGAGGGTTTTTTTTTTGTTTTTTGTATTCTGCAAAACAAGCAAGGCACTAATTAGAAAGTACCAGATTCAAGATGTGTTTGGATCCTGTAAACTTCAGTCCAAGTATTCCATTATGCCAAATGATGGACAACAGTTTCCCTAGAGTTCATCTAGTAAAGGAGTTCTAGGCTCTGGAAGTGCCTAAAGCATACCTAAGGTTTGAATTTCATTCTACTCCATATTGTATTTCCTTCCACCTATAGAATTGGATTTATTTATTTATTTAAGAAAGGAAGTTTGATTGGCTCCCCTGACATGGCTGTGTTATTACAAACTCAGATTACGTGGCAAGAGAGCCCTTTTCGATAGAAAGCAGGAAACAGAACTGTGCTTCCCCTGTGTGCTGAAGGGCAGCTTAACCCTTATCTCCTATCTCTCTCTCTCTGCTCTGAACTGTTGTCATACACTATAGCTCAATAGGGCTCAACATAGCCATATATGGCTAAAAACCATGCCTTTAAAAGAATTTCACTGCAGAAAACTACAGAATGGTAAATTTACAGATATAGCTGAAACTAATGTACTCTGATTCCATATATACACTTAAGACACAATAAAAATGATAGCTGGAGAAAGAGAAAAAAATGGTATTTAAATTTGAAAACAAATTTCCAATTCAGCCAGATGCATTACAGTTATTTTCTTTCCACACAACATTTAAATGCTCATGCTTTATAGCTAATGCGCACCAAAAAAGCGCAAATTTTGAGCCGGAACAAAATTCAGATTATATATTTGATTTTAAATTCCACAGTTTGCTTTGTATTGGTTAATTATATAAACATCTAATCCAGTAAAAGAAACAACAGTATGTGATTTGCACAGTGACCCAACAATACACAAATTGGCAATATTCACAATCCACAAATAATTTGAAAACCCAGAATTATGCACTAACGAAATTTGCAGATAATTTTGAACACTGACCAACTGTTGGAATTTTACTACTTGCTCGAGGTCAATTCTTCCATGAGGAAATAAAACAAAATGGATCAAACAAAATATTTGTTATGAATTATTCACTCAGTCTGATAAAAATGAATTTAAGGTAGGATATTTGAAGATAAATGTAATGTTTTACTCTTTACTGAAAATACCATTATTTAGTTTGCTTTCAAATCATGGATTATTTTCTAGGTGATTGGAATTAATATGCTGCTAATTGTTAAGTAGGTAGATACAAGCATGCCAAACCTCCTACTATCTAAGCAAGCACAATATGGGTTTACATCTGGTCTCGAGCAGTGATGGGCAGACTTTAAACAGGTTGGCTGTACAGTTCAGATAAGCGCTCAGAAGCCTGGATACTTATCCAAAGCTTATTCAACCTACCTGAACCACTTGGTTCTACAAAATTACACTGGCAGTCTGGTGAGAACAGGCTTTCTCCTAAAATTTCTGGCACTTCCTGCTTCCAGCTGGGCTGGAAATCCTGCAAGAACAGTCTTTCGCTGTTGACATTTCATGTTGTGGTAAACTGGAAGCACAGAGATGCACAACATTGAAAATGAAGGAGAAAACCATTTTAATTAAACTGCACTGAAAGTCTAGTTGCAGTTTGAGGGGAAGATTTAGCCTCAGATAAAAGATAAATCCTGGCTAGGTCTACACTAGCTCTTTTGTCAGTAAAACTTTTGTTGGTCAGGGGTGTGAATAAAACACACTCCTGATCAACAAAAGTTTCACCGACAGAAGCGCCAGTGTGGAATGTGCAATGTCTGCAGGAGACGCTCTCCCGACTACATAGCCACCGCTGCTCATTGGGGGTGGTTTAATTATGCCAGCAGGAGAGCTCTCTCCCGTCAGAGCAGAGTGGCTACGCAGCAGACCTTACAGCCGTGCAGCTGCACCAATACAGCTGTGCCACTGTAAGGTCCGTAGTGTAGACACAGCCTCAATCGCTTCATGTGTCGCTAACCAGGATCTACATTCCACAGCTCATAACCTGTGGATGGAATGAGAACTGACAACAACATATTTTCTGAAAGGAGATATCTAGCTACATGCCGTGTTGTTGTAGCCATGTTGGTCCCAGGATATTAGAGAGACTAGATGGGTGCGGTAATATCTTTTATTGGACCAACTTCTGTTGGTGAGAGAGACAAGCTTTAGAGCAGAGGTGGGCAAACTACGGCCCGCGGGACCCTCCTGCCCGGCCTCTGAGCTTCTGGTCTGGGAGGCTGGCCCCTGGCCCCTCCCCTGCTGTTCCCCCTCCCCTGCAGCCTCAGCTCACTCCGCCGCCAGCACAATGCTCTGGACTGTGAGCTCCTGGGGCAGTGCAGCTGCAGAGCCTGACCTGACCCGGTGTTCTATGCTGCACAGTGGCGACGGCACGGCTATAGCGCCACCAGCCACCGGTGCTCCAGGCAGCGCAGTAAAGGGGGCGGGGGGTTCGATAGAGGGTAGGGGAGTTTGGGGGAGTAGGCAGGGGGCAGGGGTGTGACTAGGGGTCGAGATGATCAGAGGGCAGGGAACAGGGGGGCTGAATGGGAGCAGGGGTCTCATGGGGGAGGCAGTCAGGAATGAGAGGAGCGGTTGGATGGGACAGTGGGGGGCAGTCAGGGGAAGGGGTTACTGCGGCGATCAGGGGACAGAGAGACGGGGTGGTTGGATGGGGCAGGAGTTCTAGGGGGGCAGTCAGGATTGAGAGGATGGGTTGGATGGGGTGGCAGGAGGCAGTCAAGGGCGGGGGTTCTGGGGATAGTCAGGGGACAGGGACCCGGGGCATGTGTGAATGGGGCAGGGGTCCTGGGGGGTGAGATAAGGGGTTGGGGCCAGGCTATGACCCCCTCCCCTAACCGGCCCTCCATACAATTTCCAAAACCCGATGCAGCCCTCAGGCCAAAAAGTTTGCCTGTCCCTGCTTTAGAGCTACACAGAGCTCTTCCTCAGGTCTGGGAAAGGTACCCAGAGGGTCACAGCTAAATACAAGGTCAAACAGATAGTTCAGTATAAGTAGTTAGCACATATACTAAGGGACCATTTAAGGTGAAGTAGCCTTGAATGGCCCTTTACAATGTGTGCTAACCACTTAATGCACACTCCACTGACTTGGGCTTGCGCTACATAACTAAAAATAACCGTGTAGACTTTTGGGTTAACATGGGAGCTTGGGCTCTGAAGCCTGGTGGCATGGGAGGGTGGGCTTCAGAGCCCAGGCCCAAACATCTACACAGCTATTTTTTAGCACTGTAGCACGAGCCCAAGTCTGTGGGCCTGGGCTTTAAGACTTGCTGCCATGGGTCTCTGCTTGGCATGTAGGCTGTAGCCAGAGAGCGCAGAAGAGCGCACTGGGTAGTGCTGCTAACATCTGCATCAAAAAGGTGCAGCATACATTTCTCCTGATCCTGTGTCTGTTTCTAGGCACTAGCTTGGCCAGTCATGCCTTTTCAGGATCTCAGAGCCCTAAATGTGCTAATCTGTGTGGTCAGGAGGGATGCTAGAGAAATTCTGCCCGAGTCCACTGTGTGTGTGGTGAAGTTGGGAAAGGCTCCCCACACAGTCCCTGGGGCAACCCAGCAGGACCAGCTGGCATACAGGTCTGAATGAGTCGAAATTTAATGGGCAAAGCACTACATGACCTTTTAACGGTGGGAAGTTGCCTCTTTAGCAGGAAACATCTGCGAAAAATATCCATTTCTTTAGGCAAGGTTGATATTTGTGTCAGCGTCACTGAGCGTACAGACCAGGGGCCGGCAGAAGCAGTGTGCCGAGTCTTCATTTATTCACTCTAACTTAAGGTTTCATGTGCCGGTAATACATTTTAACATTTTTAGAAGGTCTCTTTGTAAAGTCTATGGGCTTGGCTACACTGGAGAGTTGCAGCGCTGGTGAAGGGTTTACAGCGCTGCAACTCACTCTGTGTACACACTTACAAAGCCCAGCCAGCGCTGCAACTCCCTGGCTGCAGCGCTGGCTGAACACCTGGTCTGTGGGGATTTGTAGCGATTCCAGCGCTGGTGATCAGCGCTCTCACTGCAGGTGTGGACCAACACGCTTGTTTTGGCCCTGGAATAATGGTATTAGAAGCGTAATCCTAGAATCCTGTGTCTTACAACAACCGGAATGGAGGGCTTGCAAGACGGGCTCATAATACAAACACCCTTGCACGAAGATTCTCTTTGATCCAGGGCGATGCGAGCTGAGCCGCGGCAGGGAAATTGCTTTTGGATGTTTTCCACAGTTGTTGTTTGAGGGGAGAGGGGAGTCCGTTGTTGAGCAGCTGCTTATGTGTGCTGAAGGCTGTTTAGGGTGTTATATTGCATTAGTGAATAAGAAGAGGGGCTGGGGGAGGGTCAAAACTTTTATAAATGAACTGAATTTTAAAATGGACTGTTGGTGTATCTTCAGTCTCTTAGAATCTTGCAAGGCAGGGAGCTGGACCAGCTGCTAAGTGTTCTTGAGGAGAGAAACGCCGGTGGAGGGGTGGGGAGAGTCCATCGGGAGAAGCTGCTTATGCTGGTCTTGAGCCTTTTTGCATTAAGAGTGATTGGAGAGAGGGGTGGGGAAATGACAGAATTTTGCAAGGCAGGGAAGCTGTCCGCTCCAAAAACCACTCTCTCTGTCTCCCCCGACGCTCCCTGTCAACTCCACCCCCCTTTGAAAAGAGCACGTTGTAGCACTTGAACGACTGGGATAGCTGCCCACAATGCACCCTCCACAACAGCGCTGCAAATGCTGCAAGTGGCCACACGCAGGCTGGTAGCTGTTCAGTTGTTGCCACCTGCGCAGCTGTTCCTACAGCAGCTGTTGCGACGCACAGCTGTAACTCCAGCGCTGCACAGTCCAAGTGTAGCCAGCCGTATAAATAAACAAACTATTGTTGTATGGTAGGTAAATGAGGTTTTTCAAATGTTTAAGAAGCTTCATTTAAATTAAATTAAAATGCAAGCCCCCGACCACAGTGGCCAGGACGGGCAGGTGTGTGAGTGCCATTGAAGAATCAGCTCAGTGCGTGCTGCCTTCTGGCACCCGTGCCATAGGTTGCCTACCCTGGTATATGACATACCATACCTACCTCACAAACACTGGGGAATGTGCACAATATGAACTGCCCCATGGCTGGCCTGAAATGAACTACGGAATGACTGCCAGAGAACGGATCTGAAATAGCATACCAAACACCGAATCCATCTGCATCACTAGGCTTCGGTCTTCTACAAAGTAGCCGCATTAAACACCAACTACCCTGTGTGACCAACTAGCTGATCCTGAAAATATACGAGAATACAAGGTGTCTGGCACATTTTTGCCTGCTGGCTCTGGCAACATCCGCTGCTGGAGCTTCCTCTTGCCACAGGTGCTGCGAAGCCTTTTCCTGCCCATGGGAAAGATCTCGATGCACGTGGGAGGCAGCCTCTTCACTGATCATGTCTAGCTGCACACGCAGTGTGGAAGACAGCTTGCTTTATCACTGAGTTCCTGTAGCTACTATATCCTACACATCTGTCAAGGTTTTTCCCCACTTTGAACTTTGGGAACAAAAAGTGGGGACGCTGCCAGAACTTTTAGCTCAATTACATAGCTTAATCTGTACGCTGTCACCAGCCAGGAATTTAAGTGTCTGGCCAACTTTCTGTCCCCAAAGAATCTTCCCTGCGAACCACAGACCCAAACCCCCTTTGGTCTTAAAACAAGGAGAATATACATCCCCCTCCTTTCGCCCCCCCACTTTCCCCTCTGGGTTGTCTTGAGAGGCTTCACACCGTCCAAACTCCTTGGATCTTAAAACAAAGGAGAATTTAACCACTCCTTCCTCTCTTCCCGCCCACCAATTCCTGGTGATTCAGATTCAATCCCTGGAGTTCTAAAAGAAGAAATCAACACGGTTCTTTAAAAAGAAGCTTTAATTCAAAGAAAGAAAAAATTATCTCTGTAAATCAGGATGGAAATGCTTTACAGGGTAACTCAATTCATATCAGCAGAGGGACCCCAACGCCCTGGCCTTAGATCAAAGTTACAGCAAACAGTAAAAATCCTTTCAGCAAAAGGACACTATTCACCAAGTTGATAAAACCAAACAATAAGACTAATCCACCTTGCCTGGCTATTACTTACAATTTTGATTCAGAAAGATTGGGAAAGCCTGGGTGTACGTCTGGTCCCTCTTAGCCCCAAGAGTGAACAACGAACAACACAAAAAGCACAAACAAAGACTTCCCTCCACCAAGATTTGAAAGTATCTTGTCCCCCTATTGGTCCTCTGGTCAGGTGTCAGCCAGGTTACTGAGCTTCTTAACCCTTTACAGGTAAAAGAGACATTAACCCTTAACCATCTATTTATGACAACACCAACATGTACAGTGTAGATGGAACCTAATAAGCTAATGGTCATGGAATCTTCAACAAAAATATAATCCTTCTTTAGCTTTTCACCAGTTATGGTCCTTTTGAAATAGATGTTCATGGTCTTAAATATTTATAAAGCTACTTAGAATAAAGATACCCAGATATATAAATAGATATACAAGTGCATCTTGGAATAAATGCACAAGTGATTGCATACGTTGCAAGGACAACTTCTTTGTTTACCAGAAAGAAAAGGCTATTTTAGATGCTATCTATCATCTCTACATTACCAAAGAAGGTAGTGAAGACACAGCAGTTATAAATTACCGCGTAAAACCATGAGTAAATTTTGTTTAAAACATCTGGATCTAGAACTAGAGATTTAAAAAGATACGAGGTTCCAACATAGAGATGTATAAGTGACTTATCTTTAATGTTTTTTTATTTTTTTTACTACAGTCCCATTGGTCTTTCTGATCTTTCGCTATGACAAATCCATTTATGTTTTCCAAAAATCAAACATGACCAGAAATACATCCATATCCATGACTGATCTACAAAAAGGAGATTGCTTTGGTTCAGAAAGCTTCTGTGTCAGAAAGACCCTGGAATACATGTCTATTGCTATCACTGCATTTCAGTCACATGGGATGAAATACTGAAGTCTTTACTCAGAACTTACGTAAAACTTTAGTGGGAGTTTGACCCTAAAAAGCACTGAGCAGGATTTGGCTCACAATTTGCACAATTACTTCCCTCGTGTTTGTATCCTATGATGTGGGTAATGAAGTAATGTTTAAACTCAATTAGAGTATTTAAAATGTATATATCTATTTTAATATGCAGACATTTGTGGTAACTTAGATTTAATATGGTAATGGCTGAACAGATGTTTAGGAAATTGTGTTCATAAATTGATGGTGACTGACAAAGGATCCATATTTTAAAATGTTAGCTTCCATGGTTTACGATGTGCTGCTGCTGAGAGTCGGTGTTTTGTCTGTATTTTGTCTGGAAATGAGTGAACTAGCTTTACACTAAAGAGGGCAATGCTTTGCCTTTATTTAAATGAAAGAAGAAGTGGACAAATCAAATATAGAACCGGTCCATTACACACAATTAGTTTCAAAGGCCCAGATTTCCTCAACTCATTTCTACCACAGCAAATCCAGAGAAACCATTGACTTCAAGGAAGTTACTCCAGATTTGCACTAATGTAATGAATGTAAGAGAATATATCAGCTATTTTTAAATACCTCATCATTTACAGATCTGACTACCTTTTCCTATACTCAGTGATATGTACCACTGAACTCCATTAGACTACTCTGAATAGTAAGTACTGCTCCCTATAACAAACGGTGGCAGAATTGACTCCATATTGATCAAGAAGCTTTAACATCAGATTGACAATATCCCTGAGGAGCAAGCCAGGGAATGCAAGCATACTATGGTTTCCTGCTACACGGCACTAAATTATGACCATCAGTATTCCAATCAGTGGCTGATGGTTTTATTTCCCTGCTGAGTTTCTCCAGGTCATTCGTGACAGTTAGAAAAGTGCTTAGTCATTAAAGCTGCATTGAACAGATGGTTACTGATCAGATATTAGTACCAGAGTAGGGGTCATCTGGCTGCCAAAAAACACTCATCTGAAGCCTGTCTATTTCAGTCACCTCTGGGACAGCAGTCAGCAAACTGCTAGAGACAGGTGACTCACTGGGCAATGTTATTGTTCACGTTCAGTCGCTCTATGTACAACCAAAGCACACTTGATACATATTTATAGCCCTGTGATTTCAGTGACTGGTGCTACAGTATCACTTTTGGCTCCAGGTCACTCAATATAGACTTTTGAAAGGAGGGAGGGAAAAGGTAGGAGAGAAAGAAAACGGTTTGATTTTTTTAGTCATTCGTCATGGAATCATAAACATAGGGCTGGAAGGGGCCTTGAGAGATTGTCAAGCCCAGCCCCCTGTGCTGAGGCAGGACAAGTTAACCTAGACCAGAGGTGGGCAAACTTTTTGGCCCAAGGGCCACATCTGGGTTGTGAAACTGTATGGCAGGCCTGGGTAGGAAAGGCTGTGCCTCCCCAAACAGCCTGGCCCCTGCCCCCATCCAATCCGACTGCCCCCCTCAGAACCCCTGACCCATCCAGCCCCCCCTGATTCCTGTCCCCTGACCACCCCATCCCGGGACCCCACTCCCTATCCAACTTCCCTTGTTCTCTGTTCCAACAGCCCTGACCCCTATCCACACGCCCCACCCCTGCACTTCCCACCCCCCCCAGGAATCCCATACCTAGTCAACACCTGTCCCTGTCCCCTGACCCACCCATCTCTAACGGCTCCCAGTCCCTGACTGCCCCCGAAACCCACTGCCCTTTATTCAACTCCCCTCTCTTTCCGCTACCCCATCCATTTACCATGCCGTCACCCTGAACGCCAGGAGCTTGCAGCCGTGCGAGCCTGCCGGCCCACATGCTGCCCAGAGGCTGCAGGGAGGGACAGCAGGGAGGGGCAGGGACTAGGCTTCCCATGCTGGGAGCTCTCAGGGACCAGGCAGGATGTCCCACCGGCACAATGTGGTCGCGGCCGTTAGTTTGCCCACTTCTGACCTGAACTATCCCTGACAGATGTTTGTCCAACCTGTTCTACAAACCTCAGTGATGGGGATTCCACACCTTCTTTGGAGCCATCCAGAATTCAACTCACCCTGCTATAATTAGTAATTTTATTCCTATTCTTATCTAAATCTCCTGGTGCAAATTAAGCCATATTTTTGGTCCTACTTTCAGTGACATTGAGAACAATTGATCACCATCCATTTTATATCGAGCTCTTAATATATTGAAGGACGTTTTGTCAGGTCCTCCTCTCAGTCTCCTTTCTGAACACAAACGTGCCCAATTTTTGAAAACCTTTCCATCCAGGGTCATGAGTTTCCACATTTGATCATTTTTGTGCTCTCTCTATATTCTCTCCCTTTGTCAACAATTTCCGAAAGTGTGGAGCAAGAACTAGACACAGCTTTCCAGCTGAAGCCTCACCAGTGTCGGAACAGTGGACAACGTTACTCTGCGGTCTTATATGCCACAATCCTGTTAATGCACCCCAAAATAATGTTAGACCTTTTCACAGTGGTGATCCCAACTCCTCTATCTTCATTTGTGACCACTTTACTCAACCCAAGAATCCTATTCAACATACTCCACCTACCCAGTTATTCTCCATTTGCGTTGTTGTGCCCATTTTTCCTTCGATCTATTAGTTACTTTTTTGTTTGTTTATTGAATTCATCTTGGTTTATTGTTGGACGATTCTTAAATTTCAAGTCATTATGAATTCTATCCTGTCCTCCACAAGATTGCAACCCCTTCGAGCCTGTTGACACCGCCCAAATGTTATAAACACACTATTGCATTATCAAGTCATACAGGAAAATAATTGACTAGTTACCAAATCAGGATAGACCCCTTCAATGATGCCTCTAAATATACCCTGACCAGTTTTGGTGGGCAAACCCTTGTAACTATTCTTGAATATGGTTCTTTCAACCAGTTGTGCACACACCTCTAGCTATGAAAGGACTATAATCCTCCATTCATTAAAAAGTATCAGAGGGTAGCATGTAATGTCTGGATCTGTTAAAGTGACAAAGTTCTGTGGCCACTTATCGAGATACCAGACGTATTCGACGCATAAGCTTTCATGGCGTGATATACCCACTTGTCAGATGATGCACATCTGACAAAGTGGGTATTCACCCACAAAAGGCTTATGCTCCAATACATCTGTCGATCTCATTAAAGCCTCCTCGCACTTTTCAAAACTTCTGTCAGCACGTCTCTTTTCATTGGTTTCATTTTATTTGCTTTCAGCCGAAAGGGGGAAAATAACTCTCCCCACCACAACAAACAGACATTAGTCTTCTATTTTAATTACCCTTCCAGTCTGAACCTTACTTTCTGAATGCTGTTTATTTCAGTAAAACACTAGGGGAGGGCTGAGTTTCCAGCATTGTATCCTGATCACTGTGCTGTGATAAATTTCATGCCTAAAAACATCTTTTGTTGTAAAGTGCCAAGGGGTTGGTGGTGGGGGGGGGAGGTGAACAGAGCTTTCTTACTTAGCTAGTGGAAGGTAGGTTGGGAGTCACTGCCAGTGCAACACTGCTGCAATTCTTATTATTTATATTACCCAAGGGCCTACAGACAAACTGCGATTGGGTCTCAGTGTTCTAGAGACTGAACAAATGGATAGCGAGAGGAGTATCTGTTCTCCGTCTCAACAAGAGAGACAAAAGTAGAAGGGGCACGCGAGAGGAGGACTATGCCTAAGGTCACACAACAAGTCAGTGTCAGAAGCCATAAATACAACCGAGGTCACGTCTCCTGAATCCCAGCCAATATCCTATCAGTCAGATCATGCCGCCTTAGCTATAACTCTTATGTAATGGGTTTGCCATCACTCAGTTGCGTAACTGAAATAGGAGGGTGTTATATATTGTGATGCGGCAGGCCAGATGGCTCCAGTAAAGTTACTGAGAAACAGGCATGTTAGCCCCAGGCTAAACAAATCCTAGGACCATGGTAACCCAATGGCAGTTGCTCCAGGTTAATCAAGCACCTGGAGCCAATTAGACCTTTCTAGAGGCAGTGGAGATAGCTACTTTAATTAGAACACTGCACAATAGGGCAGGGCTATATCAGGCACCTGGGTTTAAAAAGGAGCTCACCCCAGTCAGGCAGGGAGAGCCAGAGGAGAAAGAGTGCGAGGTGAGGAGCTGGGAGCAAGCAAGGAGCTGAGAGTGGATCAGCGTGTACTGCGGAGGATTTAGGAGACAAGCATTACAGACATTCAGGAGAAGTCTGTGGTGGAGGATAAAGAAGGTGTTTGGAGGGGCCATGGGGAAGTTAGCCCAGGGAGTTTGTAGCTGTCATGGCAGCTGTTACAGGAGGAACTATGACAGCTGCAATCACAGGCCTGGGTGAGACCGGAGTAGGAGGGCGGGCCCGGATTCCCCCCAAACCTCCCAACTCCTGATCAGACACAGGAGGAGTTGACCCAGACTGTGGGGAAGATCACTGAGGTGAGCAAATCTGCCAAGAAGTGCAGGACCCACCAAGGTGTATATATATATATAAATTCTTTTGAGACTTTCAAATGAGATACCTTGTTTACTTCCATTAAATCCTCTAGAGCAGTGCTTTTCAAAGCCGGTGCGCCGCTTGTTCAGGGAAAGCCTCTGGTGGTCTGGGCCAGTTTGTTTCCCTGCCGTGTCTGCAGGTTCAGATGATTGTGGCTCCCAGTGGCTGCAGTTCGCTGCTCCAGGCCAACGGGGGCTGCAGGAAGAGTGGCCAGCACATCCCTCGGCCCACGCCGCTTCCCACAGCCCCCATTGGCCTGGAGCAGCAAACCGTGGCCAGTGGGAGACGCGATTGGCTGAACCTGCGGACACAGCAGGTAAACAAACCGTCCTGGACCACCAAGGGCTTTCCCTGAACCAGCGGCGGCCCAACTTTGAGAAGCACTGCTCTAGAACATGGACACTGTCTATCGTACTGAAGAACTAGATCTGCTATTTCAAATTCAGGATTAAACAACAGAGTATATTGGGATGTTTAACGATATAGTTTTCTCATTACCATGTTCATTCTACTTCCGTTTGTTTTAATTTCTATGTGTGTTGAACTGCATATTTCTGTGATATGTTATTTTTTTAGGCCCTGAACCTGCAAACACTTACATGTCTGCTTAGCTTTATACACATGTAGTCTCATTGACCTTAGCATGACCACTCACATACTGAAACTTAACTGATCAGCTTCTAATTCATTTTTCTATTTTATTCTGAGATTTTCCTCCTGAATCATTTCTATTATTTTTCAATATTCTATCATTGCAGAATTTTGACGTTCATGCATTTATTTCAAAACAAATATATTAATTTATGTTAAAAGGTAACCTTCTTCAGGAGTTTAATGAAATGAAATATTAATACACCAGCCTTCTCAAACAGAAATGTCTGCTTGTTGTCCTCATTTCAAACCAGCCAATTTAAAAAATCATGTCTAACCTACTACAAGAACAATTTTATGGTCACAGCTTGAAATTTGTTTTTGAATTACCTTGGTGCTAATATAGCCATTCATTTAGCAACAGTTGTTTTACATGGTTAATATATCACTAAGGCCTGATTTCTAAATCTCATTCCAACTTTATCATATTATTAAAAACAGAAATATTCCCTATCAGGAAACTGTAGCTGGAGTTAATCTCCCCATCACATATGTTTGTACAGAGCCTAGCACAAGGAGATAAAACTTAGCTGGAGCCTTTAGGTGCTACTGCAATACAAATGTTAAACAACAATAATTAAAATGTAAATACGTGCACAGTAAAACCTTGATCCTGAAAACACGCACATCAGGAACTATTCATATGCATGAAGTTGAGTTCAATGGGATAACTCACATGCATAACATATTCTTGAGTAAGTGTTGAGATTCGAGTGTTCTTACCCAACCCCCTTGGCTGTGGGGAGGCTTCCGCGTGTATCTTTGCTTGTATTTAGGTAGGCGCTTGTATTTCAAGTATATAACAAAGGTGTTTAGATGTCAAGATAGGCACTTTTTCACATTTTACATAAATTGGAGGGAATAAACAAAAATGACCACTGAGGACTAATTTAACATTACAGGAATCTGCTAAAAATGTCTCAGCATTTACGTGACAGAGAAGGCGTGTGGGTAATATCTTTTACTGGACCTACTTTTGTTGGTGAAAGAGACAAGCTTTTGAGCTATAGAAAGCTTGGTCCAATAAAAGATATTACCTTACCCACCTTGTCTAATATCCTGGGACCAACATGGCTACAACAACACTGCAACCAGCATTTAATGTAATTTTAACCCCTATGACAATTTTCAGTACAAATAAATATATACACATTTTGCACCTTACTCCATTACTATACTTCTGCTTGGTCTGGATTCTTAAAAACTCTTAGTAAAACTTACTGCGTCTGTGTCTAAACACTGGACCAAAAAAACAGAATGTCGCATGTGACTGGTTGGATGGTTTCCACACTGTCCAGCAAACATCGTGTTAAAACCCTGTCCTCTAAACATAGCCCAGCAAACACTGCTAAGAATCCAGTGGCATTCAGTAGCTAATGCTATGGCTTCAAACAACTGTATAGCAAAGCCTATGGTCACTGGTCAGTGGGAGTTTTTTGGGAGAATGTTGATAAACTTTAATACGCAACATGCAGAAGTAGTACAGAAAACACGCAGGTAGCTGGAGAACTGGCAGAACTCCCTAGTACATTCCCACATTGGGCTTTGGCTGCACAATGTTTCTTTCCTTCAACCTTTGAACTACATGAATCCTTCCCCATCTACTTTTGGGGCTTTGACTTCAAGAAGATTTTTCCTTTTGCAGTCAGTTCTTAAATAAACCACACATCCTTCAACTTCTGAACTATGAGTCCCGAGTAAATTCTTTTTCTACCTGCCAGCTGACCCACACCAGCTGCAGTATTACTTTGCAGTAGCTAACAACATGTTATAATACAACAATTACACAGTAACTTGCAATATTCTCCCAATAAATTAACTATTTGCTTCTGTTGTCATGACGTACTCACTGGACCAGACAGGTGCTACTTCAATTACAAGTTCATAGAGCACTTAAGAAATTAATTGCCATTCTCCAGCTAATATGGGGCAGATTTTCAAAACTCTAGCTCTAAACAGTGCCCATATGCACGCGCAGAAAATGTCATGAACCAAACCAGCACCTCAGTGTGCACACATAGTGACAGAATCTATAAGAATGACCTGTATGCACAAAAGTGGCTCTTGTACATACAAAAGTTACTCAAAGCATATTCCGCAGATCTTCATAATATTATTGTGCCACCTGTTTCTTGTGCGATTAGAGTAGCAGTGAAATAGTAAACAATGTTGACACTTCAATTCCCATCATTATTCTTCAGAATTAAAACCCAAATGAAATGAAAAGAGAAACACTTTTCTGTAATTTGGCTGTAATTTATGAAATACACCACTGGTGACATTTGGTTCACATTTTGAAGGTTAACTTTGCAATCAAAATAACTCGTAACTTTTTTAAAAAATTGTACATGAAAACTTAGATTTAAAATGACAAGTTATCAAAAAAGTCCAAGTCCACCCCAAGCTGCATTTGGCTTATCGGGCTCACGTGAATCAGGCAAGTCAGTTTCTATAGCCAACTGTACACAGGGATGCAACATGGCCAGCGCCAACATCTGGCCTCCTTTGATTCTCCTAATCTGATGTACCAAGTACTCATTTGCCGCTGGTTTGACTGGAGGTAGCCTTGCTGTGTTAGATGAAATACGACTCAACTTCCAGAATTGCTGCTAAACACTTGAACCTTGCGGCCACCACCGATCACAGCACAAGCTTTAGTATGTGGAGAAAAAAGTACCAGCTCATTGAATCACTATGAATGGCCCAGTGTGACCAACATAGCAAATTATTTGCTAGAACTATTACTTTCGAGTATGTCCTGTTTATATCTGGAGCTATGTAGCTGGCCACCTAATGTCATATGGCATTGTTTCGGCTGCCTCACTGGATGACCCCCTAGCCCCAGAAAGAGGTATCAAAGTGACAAAACACTTCTGCTGCAAATACTCAGGCAAATGTATATTTGCAACACTTTCTTGTGCAGGAATGATCTTATAAGCAACTTGTTTGAACAAATGTTCTCGGAAGTGAACAAACGGAGGTTACAAATATGATCGTTGATGAATATTTTTTGTTAGGTGCAATATTTACACAACCCTGCTCTCAAAGCTGTTCTGAGAGTTGATTCATTCATGTCTGTACAGCACTCCAAAGACGGAAAGCTGTATACAAGTGATAAGTATTATTATTACTGGTATTTACTGCATGTGACCTCTATGAAATCTGCATGATGAATGCTTGTATTTTTGAACGGGAGAAAGCAAAAGTGTAGCTACAGGAGCAGAAAAAGACACACAGATATCTACGTGATATCTTCTTTTAATAGCACTCCAAATGCATAATCAATCTTCATGGCCTGTGGCCGCAGGGAAGGCATAATAGCTTCAAGTTGTGTCATATAATTGCAAATCATGTGAATTCCCTTAAAAAACAAGATTAAGCCACTCTTCATTCCAAATCAATACTGACTATTCCTTAAGGTTTATATAAACTGTTTTTTAAAAAGTATACATTTCATGTGATAAAAATACATTTAATGTGGGACAAAATGCTTTCTGCCATACTAAAAATGCCATAACTCATTTATCAGTCTTCATTCATGAAAAACACCATTATATCTACTAATTATGTGCAATTTTTTTAAATCAAGGTTTTATTTTAGTCAGTTGTTGCCTCTGTTTTACTCTGTGCCACAATGACCCAGTAACAATGTAATCCCGAAGAAGAAAATCAGTGCCCAACTCAAGGTGGACACTGGGCCTGATACAAAGCTCACAGTATTCAATGGAAAGGCTCCCTTGGCTTTCAAAGGGACCAGACACTCTGTGAAGAAGCATGAGTGAAAAGTGAAGGTTCTCACAATGACCATCTGGAGCCCCATCAGCAGTGTGCTGGATTTATATTTAATATTTAAAAAATTCATCCAGGAATGATTTTTGCTGTCATGAATCAAACAGGAAGTTTAAAAATTAGTCACCTGATGTACCCCTAATTGTTCTAAGCAGTGGGTGCGGTGATCTAGCCATTGCTTCCATTAAAATCCATGGAAATTTTATTTAAAATCCCTAGCACTGCTTAGCAAGTTTGGGGGTACATAAAACCTGTGCGCCATTTAAACTCTCTGCAGTTCTCTCTCAACTTTTGAAGGTTACAAAAAGAAGAAAAAAATCCACAACACAGCCATATTTGTGCTCTCAACAGGCTGGAGAAAAGTTACACTAGAGTCTAGCACAGCAAGCAAAAAGTCTGTTTCATAAAGAGAGAAAATATAGAAATTATTAATTCACCAGTTTCCTCCATGGCATGCTAATTAGCTAGAATTGTGCAGTTTGCTGAATTTAATCTAGTATTCTGCACTTGTAGCTTTATATGTGACCAATCACAGAGTCTGTTTGATCATCAGTTATTAGAATGTTCTTCTGCAAAAGGAAATATGGTTTCCATTGCTATAAACCTTTCAACTGTTTTATATCATTTTTTCTCTCAGCATTTAATGTACCATAAGTTTACATTTGACTTTTGATGGTTAATTTTAGGACACAAAGAAATGTGTATGGGCTTCTTACCCAATCAGGACACTTACTGTTTCCAACATAACTGAATATATGGTGGGGGGCTGTTTCATTGTAAAGGAAGACCACTAGGTGCATTAAACCTCATTTTCCGATCAGGTAATATATTGTAAACATACTTTAAGAGGCAGTGTTAAGATGACAGTCCAATATTCAAACAGACACAAAGACACACCCCTTAAGATAATGTTTGCAATCAGATGCAAACAAAAATAAAAATAAACAAATGAAATAATCACTGTTTGGAGTCCAAAACAAATTGGTACAAGTACTGTCAAGAATTAGTTTCGAGATTTCTTTTTAAACGGGATATCATCTACTTAGTCTGGAACAAAGAAGACAAAAACATTTGCCATCTGTTGAGAACATGGACTTGGTTTTCTTTATTACAAGAACTAATCTTAAAGCTAGGACTTAATATCTGTAGTACAGTCACTTCCTGCAACTCAAAGCACAATGATTTAGAGCTCCATTCATCTGAAACAATTCTCAGCCTTCCATGCAACATAAATCCATGGACCCTGGCTTTTCACCAGAACAACCTATTCATAAGGAATTTGGCCAGGCCATAGAGCCTTTTCATGCTTTGTTACATGGGTTGGACAGTAGAGAGGTAATCAGGAGGTGAACTTTCAATGTCAACAAGTCTCTCCAGTTCACCCATGATTGAGGAAAGTCAGAAATTGGCTGGAGGCGGCTAGGTTTTGGGTGGGTTATTTTTGTTTGTTTGTTTATTCTTAACCTAGAATATTAATCCACCTCTGGCATGGATTAACTGCAATGGCAGCCTCTGTCACCAGTCAGAGGAGGATGTGGGGACCTGCCAATATGCTCAGCTATGTAAGCTGCAGAACTTCTTTTTGTTTTTTTAAAATGATGGCAAAGCATACTTGACCAGCATTTTCTTCCTTCCTTTTTACATTTTTATCAGAGACACAGTTAAGGGTTTACGTGAATGATCTTCTTTATGGTCCTTGCTGCTCATACTTAGAGATCCTGCTCATGCTCTAATTATGAGTGAGAATGTCATACAAAACTGTGATATTTCATACCTTTATGACCATAAAAGGGGACACTAGTTGGAAGAAGTAAAGTGGGGAGCATATGGTCACATCCAGCATTTGGTGGAGCCAGTGCCAAAGACACAATTAGGACCCAAAGTCCTCCATGATCAACATCCACAGGGCCAGGGAGCCTGATGGTCTTCTGATGTAACCACCGATTTTACCTCTGAGGTAACAAAGTGGTAAATCAGATACAGGAGCTTTAGATAGGTATGGCCTATTGGTAGAAAAAGAAAGAGAACCATCTCACCATCAGATATAAATATTTATGCATTGGAAATTATCAGGGCCAATGTTTTTTGTGCATCCAGCCTATACCTTTTCAGTGTCACATGACAATTTTTTCCATGGTTTTTTTTTTTTTTTTTTTTTTGCTTTCAATAAAATTTGTAAATAGAATAATTACAGAAAGCTGGATTTTATATTTTCAGGTATGGAAGGATAGAATCATTTACCCTGTGGTATGCAATCATACAGTACCATAAAAGGGCCAGAAAGATCATGGGTTCTCACAGATAAAAAATATTTTGAAGAACAGTATCACCATGGCTTCCGAATGGGGATGGATTCTCCCATGTCTCCTTGTAGTTTATTTTTATTTTTCTCCTCCTCCTCTTAAAAAAATTGTGACTTCTAATTTAAAATATGCTCTTGCAATGATACCGAAACTATATTTGACATTTTACTGACTGCTTTCAAATAATTTTCCTTAAGAATTTCTAGTAAAGAATTTTGCAATCATAGAACATTTAAAATGTCCTTTCTTTTCTGAACAGACATAAGACGGATTAAATCATTTCTAATCAACATTTTCTCCAGCAACAAGGAACAAAAATGTAAAACACTTTACCATGTCATAAAATGGGAGGACAACATATAAAGTGATCCCATTTGTAGCCTCACACAGTACGTTTGGTTCCCTTAGTCCACTCTAACCGTATGTACCCTTTTTCACAATTACCCCAAATTGCTTCTGATATGATGTACTTGCATTTGAAACTTTTGCAGGTCTAAGTCTAACCAGCCATTTTACTGATCCAGTCTGATGCCATCTCTTCCCTTAGAAAATTGGATCCATTTGTAAATTTGAACAAGATTAATCTCTTCTGTTTTCTGAAATACCTCAGCCCTATAACCATTCTCATTCATTATTACAAATAAGCCATACTGATCAACTTGTTAAATGATAATGTCTCATATAGTTATTATTTATCTGGCATCACATGACTCAGTAACATTTGGTCTTTAAAAAGTTTCCCAAGTTGAGGTATTTAGTTGGCAGATTATGTACTTCCCACTTCCAAGGGTCTTAAAATACGGATCATTTTAAAAAGAATGCACTCTATTCGCTGATCCTCCATTACTCACCTTTAAACTTTAAATAAAAATGTGAAGAGGGAATGGGGAGGTGACAGAGGGATTGCATATTGCAGTAAGTAAATTGCTGGGTCCTGAAAAGCAAGATATGGGGAAAGAACAATTGGAACGATAACAACATCTCATGACGGGGAGGGAGAGATAAAGTCCTCTTATCCTATTTGCCGCCTTCCATATTTTATATTGATCTAAATTTTATATTTAATCCAGTAAAGAACAAACGAGTGTTCCTGATGCTTTGAATAATCATTTCCCTCTCCTATTCTGCTGGATCAGATCTGCTACTTAAAACACAAATTATGGGCTCTATCTTAGCTGGTGTAAATCCGTATAGACCATTGGTGCCACCAACTGAAGACCCAGCCCATCAGGGGAAACTACTTCTAGCTTGTTTAGTGTTTTCCTGCTGTCTCGTTTTCCCTTTTCCCATCATTCCTTTTGGATATACAGGCAGCGGGTAATCTGGTTTTATCGACATTGACACTGCATGGTTCATGGAATCGAAAATGGGACACGAGGCCCTTTTCAACTTTAGGTCAGTAGTTCAGATGCTAGCTAGGACAGTCACGACCACAAGAGGTTACTTTCTGATAGTGAACTCGGTACGTTAAGAAATTCATCACCATAACTGGCTCTAATTGACACTCCTATTGGTGCACTCATCACAGCTAAATGGACCACAGATGGGATAAAATAAGCTTTTATTTTTAAAAAGGATCAGGATAGATTTCATTTGAGCTCTGATCCCAAGCTAATAGTTGCTATAATCTCAATGAAAATACATCCTTAAGCATTGTGGACTATTGTGCCAGTTTCATGCCAAAGGTGCAAATGAGTTGGGGTGAGACATTAAAATAAGCTGCAAGATGGCATTAATTCATTTGGAATTCACTGCGGTAATACTAATTATGGTGTGCTAATGGGGTATTACTGAGAACATAATATACACTTCTGCAGGAAATCCACTGTAATGCACCAATTAACGTACTACTATTGTGAAATGTGCTTTATCATTAGCAGTAGTATTTGAAACCCTCATTTAAAACTTCAGATTAGTGGTGTGTTTTCTGGGGGGGAAAAATGAGGGTTTTTTGTTTTTTTTTAAGAGTTGAAGTCAAACATTTCGGCATAAGATACAGAACAGAGATACTGGTCTACAAACCTGTGGGGATTGGAACCTGTGTTTTTTCTCAATATTTCAATGACCATAAATATTATTCTGCACTTTATACCTACTCACAAGGATCTTACAACAACAACAAAAACCCTACTTTAAATAAAATACTTCGCCTACTCTCCCATTATTACTGCCCATTTTAGAGCCACAATCCCTCTCAATATGGAAAGTTACAGATGGCTTCTTTTAGTACTTGTCGATACACATTAAGCAACCAGCAGGCTCTCTCCCAATCCCTATGCAGTGTATGGTGACAGAGGCTATGAAGAATGCATTTTCTTAGTCAGAGCACAAAATGTTACCTCGAGGCCACAAAGTTAATTTTAACACAACTACCACTCCACAAAGTAAATCTCTTATCTTGCCTTTGCCCATCTGATTGCAAGATAAATTCTTAGAAACAGCAAAGAAAGGAAAACTAGCATTCTGATGAATGGTGAATTGCACGAGTCCAGAAACCATTAGTCAAAATTACTGTGTATAGTTAAGGAATCGAGTTACATTTTTACCTAACACAACTAACTCTTTTTTTCTGCCTCTAATAGTTACAATAATGAGAGAGTGTATTCCTGTCTCTGAAATTCCTTTACTAGGTTTAAAGGTTAAATTGTGGAAAACAAAGAAACGAAGAGATTACTTTATTTCATTATTTCTTTAGACCCACCGCTAGATTTGCTAGCATAAAATTTCAACATTTGATCTCAGATTGCAAGAGTGAAGAGTTCTGCTCAACTCTGCTCTCTCTTTCATGTAGTTTATGAAAAGGGTAATGCTGATCATCTACATCTCCCTTGCCAAAAAGTTCTGTGTAGCTCCAGCTGACATTTTTGCCTTTTCAGGCAAATGGACCATTTTCCTACCCTTACCTCACAGGAATAAATGCCAGTATGCCCGAAGTCTGGAACCTCACTGCTTGACACTAGGAACAATGTACTGAAATGACAAGTAGTGCCAAGCAAATAGATCTTCAGGAGCAGAGAGGACGGTCTCATTTATTTCTGTTTTTGGCAACATTATCAGTTCCCTACACACTAACTTCATATCCGCAGCACTCCTAGGAATGTACTCTTTTCTAAAACACTACCTTAAAAATAGCAGATATCTAAGGCTCAAGGAACAGTCTTCTCTTCTCTCAAAACAGAAATGCCTCTTCTCTGAGTGGCTTAGTATTGCCAACAACGAGAGTTAAAAACCTGTGAGTCAGGCTCTAAAACTCATAAGACCGGCTTAAAAATAATGAATAAAAAATAATAAATATGTGCCTCTTTTTATTTGCCTTCTAGCCACATTTTCAAGCTTTCACCACAATCACGAGGGCAAGTCTCATCTTTCTTAAGGAAAGCTGAGATTATCACATAATCAAAGGACTGGAGGAGCTGGAGCTTTGAGGTCAAACATCATATACTGTGAGACTCTCAATAAATTCATGAGAGTTGGCAACACTGCAAGCTGACACTACAGTCTATGAAAAGAGAAGTAAATGATCCAGTAGTTAGGTTGCTGTCCTGGGACTTGGAAGACCTGGGTTCAATTCCCTGCTCTGCTTCATACTTCCTGTGTGGCCTTGATCTAGTCACTTAGCCCAGATTTTCCACTCAACGTTGCAGTGCCTAACTGACTGAAGAACCTAAGCTGCTTTTGAAAATCCTAGGCCAGTTAGGTATTGCAACACTGAGTGAAGCAATACTTAAATACAACTAAAAATCTGGGGCTTACTCTTTCTGTATCTCAGTTTTCCATGTGTAAAATGGGGATAACAGACTTCTCCTACACCTCCTGCACACTAAATATTGGGAGATGTTCAGATACTATAGTAATTGGTTCTATATGAGCACCTAACACGGATGGAAACTCGAGGCTCTGGGATGAGAGTACAAGCTGTAACTGTTTTTGTCTCTACTTCAGAAAAAACAGACTGGGATTGCAAATTAGGTTGCTTCTTCCAGAGACACCGTGGAAGCCAAACTCAACATACATTTTTTTACTACCAGATTTTCTCAGCATCCTGCTAACAGAAAAGTTGCCACATAGCCTTTGGAGAATTTTCCTCTTTTGCTCAATATTTTAGATAGGCAAATTTATCATATTCAAGGCTGTGCCTGGAAGCAGGATGAAATCATTTTACCAGCTCAGCTGTGATGTATTTAATAACTTACTCACAGTTGTAGGAGGGCGTAAAAAGTTAGCTTATATGGGGTGGGAAGGGGTGGGGGGATTTACCATTATTTCCTAGAGTTATACCAGACTTTCCATAAATACTGATTCGGAGGTGCCGGCTTCCTCTGGGCCTGGGGAGTGCTCAAACCCCCTGCTCTGCCCCCACCCACCACCTTTCCCCAAGCCCCCATCCCAATCCTGCCTCTTCCTGCCCCCATTCCATCCCTTCTCTCAAGTCCCCACTCGACCCTGCCTTTTCCTACCCAGTTCCGCCCCCTACTCTTGAGTGCGCCCTGTCCCTGCCCCTCCTCCTTCCTCCCAGAGGCTCCTGCATACCACAAAACAGCTGACTGCGGTGGGCAGCAGGTTCTGGCAGGGAGGGAGAGGATTTGATCGACGGGCTGGAGACGCTGGGGAAGAGGGGGCGTCTGGCTACCAGTGGGTGCTAAGCACCCACTAATTCTTTTCAAGGGATGTTCCAACCGTGGAGCACCCACCGAGTCGGGACCTATGCTCTGATCAACTGAGTGAGGTCTGTATATAGTAGGACCTCAGAGTTACGAACACCAGAGTTACAAACTTACCAGTCAACCACACATCTCATTTGGAACCGGAAGTATGCAACCAGGCAGCAGCAGAGACAGAAAAAAAAAAAGAAAAAGCAAATACAGTATGGTACTGTGTTAAAGATAAACTACTAAAAAAAAAAGGAAAGTTTAAAAATAGATTAGACAAGGTAAGGAAACTGTTTCCGTGCTTAATTACTTTAAATTAAGATGGTTAAAAGCAGCATTTTTCTTCTTCACAGTAAAGGTTCAAAGCTGTATTAAGTCTATGTTCAACTGTAAACTTTTAAAGAACCACCATAATGTTTTGTTCAGAATTACGAACAACCTACATACCCGACATGTTCATAACTCTGAGGTTCTACTGTAACATTTTCCATAGGCTAAATTCAGAGGCTGAGTTTAAATTACGTTGGTGATGGCTAATGTGTCTTGCAAGTGAACAGTGTCTGTTATTAAAAAATGAAAGAAAGAAAAACAGAAGTCAGTTTGCTGAGAAAAGCTTTTGTTTTTAGGCCAGAACTGTACTCTTGACTGCAAATGCCAAGCGCAGATTTGTCAAATGACATGTCAAGCACCCAATGCAGTTCTCAATTGTTTCAGTGGCCAAAAATATATAGGATGACGTGAAATGAATTTGTACAGGACTTGTGTGCTGGAAATTCTTCAAGTCCTTTTTGGCGAGAAACTGAATGGAGTGAGGGGGCGAGGAGGGAAGCCCTACTGCAGTAATAGAATGATTGACCTAATATCGGATAACCCAGTACCCAAGTGCTGATATGAAATAAAAAGCCTGGCTCCTAAGTAATTATTAAACACAATGAATTACTAAATCCTTGCATTGTACATATTCTACAATAAATTAATCATTGTGAACTCTGGAGAATACAGTTTTATAATACGAGCAGAAATAGAAGAGTGCACAATAGGGTATTTAAACGCTAATACAGTCAGGACAGTGTAAAGCATAGCGTACATTTTAACACTGGTTTACTGAATACTAATTATGCTCCACCAAGTAGCCATAAGTGCCATTTCTATGGTATGCTGCAAATATTGATCCAGCTTGTAACAAGCATAATTTGCCATAGTGTACATATCTTTAAAAAATATGTATCTATTATCAGATTACCAGCCCCTTTTCACATTTGCTTTCCCTTAGATTTCCTATTGAAACAAGCAGTGGCAGTGTAATAGGTGGCAGTTTAGAATCATTTCAGCTGAGCAGTATGAAATAGAGACTGAACATTAGTGTTTCCCCTTTTTGATCTGAGTAGCTAGTCAAATTTCAGGGCCCTGGGGATGTTCCAGTTGGAAGTAGAAATTGACAGAGTCTGGTATTTTCTTTGATGCAATCTTGGTTATCTACAAGGAATGTATAAAGTCCTGCTTCTCTGAATGCAGGAGAAACCAAAAACAAAAGGAGCAGTCTCTTGGTTTACAGACCCAAGCCTCTTTAGCCAACTGACCCAAAAGCTCGCTCTCTGGCTTCTCCCAGGCTCAAACTGTACTCACACGCTACTGCTTGGCTTTCTTGCTTATTTTTCTCTGCCTCCCTCCATTCTTAGACAGACAAGGAGGGTGAGATAATATCTTTTATTGGCCTATTTCTATATAAAAGATATTGCTTCACCCTCTTTGTGACTCTAACATCCTGCAACTGTCATGGCTACAACAATAACACTGGTCTACAATTTTTGAGAAGTTGTCTGTTTCAGAGATAAAATGTGGTATTTATTATGTATTTTGATGTGCTGAATTCAAATATGACAATTAAAACAACTGATTGGCTACTGTTTCTAAGATATTTAAGTTTTTACATTTTATGTCTATGTATATTGTGTAGATAGTAGAGTTTTAATCATAAATGGTAACCCTAGGTCTTTTCATGTGTTTATGGTTGCTTTACATGATAATATTTCACCTGTCCTGTTTATGTAACACTTTAAAAATCAGCAAAAGGGTTATATAAATAAAATTTATTATGAAACAAAAGGCAAAAAACTATTATGTACATAGTTTAGTCCTATTCAGTGTCTACTCGGCGCTTCTTGGCTTGTCTCTTGTATTCATTAAATGGAGCATCTCTTGTCACTGTCCAGCAATAGTCTGCAAGCATTGATGGGCTCCATTTGCCCTGATAGCGTTTCTCCATTGTTGCAATGTCCTGGTGAAATCGCTCGCCGTGCTCGTCGCTCACTGCTCCGCAGTTCGGTGGAAAAAAATCTAGATGATAGTGCAAAAAATGTATCTTTAGTGACATGTTGCAACCAAGGCTTTTGTATGCCTTGAGGAGGTTTTCCACCAACAACCTGTAGTTGTCTGCCTTGTTGTTTCCGAGAAAATTTATTGCCACTAACTGGAAGGCTTTCCATGCTGTCTTTTCCTTGCCACGCAGTGCATGGTCAAATGCATCATCTCGAAGAAGTTCACGAATCTGAGGACCAACAAAGACACCTTCCTTTATCTTAGCTTCACTTAACCTTGGAAATTTTCCACGGAGGTACTTGAAAGCTGCTTGTGTTTTGTCAATGGCCTTGACAAAGTTCTTCATCAGACCCAGCTTGATGTGTAAGGGTGGTAACAAAATCTTCCTTGATTCAACAAGTGGTGGATGCTGAACACTTTTCCTCCCAGGCTCCAATGACTGTTGGAGTGGCCAATCTTTCTTGATGTAGTGGGAATTTCTTGCACGACTATCCTATTCGCAGAGAAAACAGCAGTACTTTGTGTATCCAGTCTGCAGACCAAGCAAGAGAGCAACAACCTTCAAATCGCCACAAAGCTGCCACTGATGTTGGTCATAGTTTATGCACCTCAAAAGTTGTTTCATGTTGTCATAGGTTTCCTTCATATGGACTGCATGACCAACTGGTATTGATGGCAAAACATTGCCATTATGCAGCAAAACAGCTTTAAGACTCGTCTTCGATGAATCAATGAACAGTCTCCACTCATCTGGATCGTGAACGATGTTGAGGGCTGCCATCACACCATCCATGTTGTTGCAGGCTACAAGATCACCTCCCATGAAGAAGAATGGGACAAGATCCTTTTGACGGTCACGGAACATGGAAACTCTAACATCACCTGCCAGGAGATTCCACTGCTGTAGTCTGGAGCCCAACAGCTAGACTAGAGCCAATCAACAATTTTAAGCATCATTTTTGTTCTCAGTGACCCAGAATTAGTAAAGTTTGACTACATTTATTTCAGAAGCATTTTGGTTGCAGAGCGGTGATAATCTCTCTCTTCTTGTCTGTTCCCATTTCTGTGTGTTCTCTCATACTCACACACTAGGGCTGCCAACTTTCTAACAGCACAAAACTGAACAGCCTTGCCCCGCCCCTCCTCCTAGGCCCCGCACCTGCCCAGCCCCTTCTCCGATGTCCCGCCCCTCACTCACTCCATCCCTACTCCCTCTGTCGCTCACTCTCCCCACCCTCACTTACTTGCTCTTTTTCACTGGGCTTGCTCAGGGGGTTGGAGTATGGGAGGGGGTGAAGGCTCCAGTTAGGGGTGTGAGCTCTGGGGTGAGGCCAGAAATGAGGGGTTCAGAGTGTGGGAAGGGGCTCTGGGCTGGGGCTCTGGGCTACCCGTAGGCCTAGGAGCTGAAGGGGGGACATGCTGCTGCTTCCAGGAGCCGCGCGGAGCCATAGCAGGCAGGGAATCTGCCTTAGTCCCACGGCACCGCTGATCAGACTTTTTAACGGCCTGGTCAGTGGTGCTAACTGGAGCCGCCAGGGTCCCTTTTCAACCAGGCATTCCGATCAAAAACCGTACACCTGGCAACCCTACCACACACACACACGGTCACAATATGGACAGACTCTTTTAGGCCTTGTTTTAAGTTGTTACCTCTTAACTGTTTCTATGAAGGGTGCCTTCACACATCAGTTTGAATGAGGTTTTAACTCAACCCCTAACAAGGTTTTACCCAGCTCAGATATTATTTCAATCGGAAACCCATTGTGCTTTACCAGAGATAGCCCCCTACTTTCCATAATTTCACAACTGGCCACAGAGTATACTTCATGGACTACAGCCAGAATGGCTGTACCCCAATATGTACATGGATCACCCCACATCCATCAACATTTTGCTGGTGTGTTGCTATATGGGGCCAAATTCAAGCACGGAGTAACATGCATTTCAGCAAGTCCATATATATAAGTGGTGGAGGCATTGTGTTACCCTCACACATATCGAGCAGTCCTTGAGTGTGCAAGCAGTCCTTTGGGGGTCATTGGGATTATTCCTGGATATAGTGTTAATCAGCATGAAAATAGGGGGGCAGAATCAGGCCCATAGCCACTAAATTTAGCTTAGCTGGGGTGGAGGTCAGCACAGAATTTGGCTCCGTGTCACAAATAAGATCACATCAAAATCTGTCAGGTCACACTGACAAACGTGAAGATGGTAAGCCTCAGTAAATATATTTTAATGATAATCTCTCATTTAATTAACATACAATAATTACTGCATTAAATGCAAATTAAATATGAATACAGGAGATTTAATTTAAAACTTTGCCATTTTCTTTTATCTCCTTCCTCAAAGAATATCAAAAGAGTAGTGGCTTATATTATTTTTTTTGTCTTTAAAAATAATATTAATAGAACTGACTTAAAAGGAACATGAATGCAAATACAGATTCAATTACATTAACTTTTGCAATTTTGCTACAGAAATTGTTTTGCTTGATATTTTAATTTTAACTTGGCTGATCATGGAAAGGAAGTGAGGTCAAAACCCCTTGCTGAAGTTTCTCCAACTGCATAGGAACACGGAGTATAATTCAAGTAGTTGTGAAAAATTAGCACAGCAAGCCATGACAAATAGGTTTGTTTGTCTTTTTAATGTAACAGCATTAGGTAAAAGAAAGTGCCATTTCTGTAGTTCAGCTGAAATAAACATTACAAAAGGCCAATTTACACTTCCAAGATTACTTGTAATCACACAATGTTAAGGAAAGCAGCATTTTAAGGAAATTATGTGTGAGATTAGTGTTATTTTGCTGTACAGCTGTAAAGATGCCATTTTACTTAGTTATTTAAAATGTATTTCTTAGCTGTTTTTCTTCACACCAACAAATACAGATGTGCTATGATCTACTTTTTTTGATTTATTTTTATCTCTAAAGTTAAACAGAATAGTGCTAGACATGCAGTGTCATAAAGATAACATATTAGGGCTTTGAAATTAACAGAGGGAAGTGACACTGAGTAAAATTAGCATTTTTCCCCACCCACTAGAAGTAGTTTATTGCTAAAAACTTTACCACTGGAAGGAAGTTCCACATTTCTTTTGCTTATCCTGGTCATATTGAACTATATTGACACTCACATAACAGCATTTGCTATTTGAAAACCGAATATAATTACTTTTTTAATCATTGCAAATGTCATTTAATTTGAATATCTACAGCTCAACATGTAGCCACTAAAATATGAAAACTGGCTCTTTTTAGTTAATGTGGTAATTTTAAAAAAATCAAACTTTAAAATATTCTCCAATTATTTACTGTTGTATCTCACTGGAATACCTATGGAACTACTCAGCAATTCTGTATTAACCCAGATGAATGTGTCCAGATTAGTATAATTACAGTAAATAGCGAAGAAATCTAGATGAGGTCACTTAAATTTTTTCCAGTTTTTCTTGATATTTTTTCAGTTTGACAACAGCCTTTTTAAACTTTCAAAGTACCTGAATATACTGCAATTAACTTGGTACAACAGAAAATGGTCAAATTCACCTCCTCTCCTCCCACACTCACTTGCTTTTTGACAGGCCGCTTGATGTAACTCATTACATAAGAAATTCAGAGATGTAATGGGTTTCAGGAGCCTGGAAAAAACCATTTAATGGAATGGCCTGTTTGTTTGATTATTACTATAATAGTGCAACCAAGTCAATGAAATCATCTGGAAGCCACTTAATTCTGGTACTAATGGGGAACTGCCAAATCAATTAAGGTTACTGATTTAGCCGCTGGCACTGAAGACATATAAAATAATCCTGTACCCAGTCGCTTTGTTCTTATGGGTACATACTATTGAGGGAATAATATCCAAAAAACATGTTTTTAATTAGCTGCTAGAACATATGCTGAGAGTAGATAGCTTTTGTTTGGGAGACAAAAGCTGCAATCACAAACCCATTTGTGAAAATGGTGTAAAGTCTTAGGTCCTGCTGGACTCATCGCTAACTGGGCACCTAGGTGGTATCAGTGGCAAGAGATATCTTCTTCCACATTCACCTAGGATATGTCTACACAAGAAATGCTACAGAGGCACAGCTGTAGTGTAGACACTTACTGCTGCAATGGGAGGGGTTCTTCCATTCCTGTAGTGAATCCACTTCTCCAAGACGTGGTCGCTAGGTTGACAGAAAAATTCTCCCATTGTCCTAGCGGTGTGCACACTGTGACTTAGGTCAGCTTAATTACATTACACATGAAATTTTTCACAGCCCTCAAGCTATGTAGTTAAGCCGACCTAACTGCTGTGTAGACCAGCCTCTAGTGAGGAGACTTTGCCTCTTCCTCTCTGACAAGCCTCTGACTACAGACAAGCCTCTGACTACTTAACCACCTCCAGACTCAAGACTGTAATTCACTATATCTGGGGCTGTGGATGGAATCAGTACAGAAGCTTCAGATTGTGCAGAAAATAGCAGATCACACACTCCACTGGCTCTCAATAGCTTCCATTGCTCATCCCAACCCTGAGTCCTAATCTTCAAAAACTGTTAGTAGGCCAAGAGCTGGTTATAACAGCAATGACATCTCCAACAAGACAGCTGCACTCCTCTGGGACAGAGGTTGTGGAGCACCATTTAAAACAGGGGGACCTGCCTAACCCTCCTCTTCCCTTCTCAGGCACCTCACCACCACCAGCAGACTGACACACACACATACACACCCGCCCATCCCATGAGCCTCTGCACTCAACTCCTCCAACTCTGAGCATGTGGCATTATGACCGGGCACACAGGATCGCAGCACCACTCTGCTACCCCACATGTGAGGTCACAATGGGTCTTACTCAAATTTGGTTAAGCCACTCGTTCATCAAATCTGAGTGAGTGGCAGCCGGACTAAATTTGAATGAGTGGTGTTGCAGCCTGGTGCCCAGGGTCATAGCACCACTTAGGTCTAACCCAGCCAAAAAGTGGCCCTCTGGCTCCGCTGCCTATGTTCTGAGACAATGCAGCTAACAAAGCCAAGGAAAAGTCCTGGAGAGCTGGAGATAAAAAGTTCTAAGTCAAGGAGACTTCAGCACTACAGTGAAGGTTCAGATGCTGAAGCAGCTTTTAGAACATGCTTCAAGACCCTTTCAACATAGCTGGATGATTAAAAAACACCAAACAAACAGAATACACAAACACAAACAAAAAACTTTAAAAAAATGCCTCACACATATGCCCCATACAGTTTCCTAGAAGATAGGATAGGTGGAGAACAGAATCCTCTATGAAATCCACTACAAGTCCCCAGTGCTAGTCCCATTTACTTGTGCAGTGCTTGCATACTACAGCAATGGATGGATGATGTAGAAAGCACTAAGACAGATAAGATCCTAGCTCAGCTGCATAAAACACAAGTATTTAATTTAAATGTGGGCAAAATGGGTTAGGTTAAAGAGCCAGACTCTGACAATTCCAAACCAATTTTCATTCCCTTCAATAGCATTGGTTTAAAATTGCTTATGGGTTTATTCATCCTTACCCTCTCAATCTGTTCTGTTCTGATGGGGATATGGAAAGTTATACCCTGCCACAAAATTTCCCAGCATGAATCCTTTCTCCTAATGTTGCTAAAATTCTTATGATCTCTGTTTTGGCTCCTCTTTGAACGTATCAAGGTTCTTTACTTAGCGCTCACTCTTTTTGGATCTGCTTCTCATTTAGAGAAAGGTCACTTTACCCCATACCAGCAGCGAAAGGAGGCCTTAAAAGGAGAGCAAACATAATTTATGCATCATGAGAATCAGGCCCTTTTAGTTTATATATGGACAGAAACACACAGAATCTGAAACTATCGCTACCAGATTAGTAGGTCATCCCAGAACAATAACATCAAGCAGGGTACAATCACACACAGAAGATCCCCAAAATACTGTGATACTTTCAGAGGGTCTCCTTCAATGAGCCCACAGTATTTGTGAGTACATCCATTTGTGCATGCATGCAAAAATCTGCATTTGCCTACACAAATGGGTATGCAAGCACATAAAACAGTTAAATCATGTTCAAATAGGAGAGCACACTGCATTACACATTCTGGGTTCAATATTTGGAAATATTCTGCCTATACACCCAGGCCAATGCAAGTATTGGCAAGCATTTAAATGAATGCCCTTGCAGATATAATTCAGGGAGCCCTACAAATCTTAAATAATAATGAAGGATGCCTTGGATTTAGCTGGGCAGCATGCATGGGACAAATGAGCAGGGGTATGAGGGAACATGAGGAATTACTTAGGATTTAAAAATAATATCTTTCTATTTTTAGACTGAGCATAAAACAGTAACAGGACAGGGCTGCAGAATAGTGGTGGGGAATAGCCACGTGACCAAAAAAAAGAAAAAAAAATCGTAAACACACACATTCATTTTGTAGTTTAATATTGCACAGGGCTCTATGACTAGCAGGTCCCTCCGAAGAAGAAAGCATATGCGACTGGGCAGCATAAGAAGCCAGTCTGCTGCCAAAAATAATGGATTATATTTTAAAACTGTGGGTGCAAAGTGTGCTGCAGCGCCAAGGCAGCAATACAAATATGCACCAACAAGCAGGCTTTACACTGTGCTTAATATAATTATCAAAAAGGGAAAAAAAGTAAATGAGATGTTGCCACAGCAACCGTTACCTCCTGAGGAATATGAAAGATAGGGGACAACCCTCACCCAGGGAATGCTTTTATTTACTGCTTCATATTTTGAAGGTTCAGCAACAGCTATGCTGCAGGACATTGCTGTGCACTTGGTCTGCAGACCTTCATTTGCGAGCACTTGGATTGTCCCTGGGTCGGTGTGAGAGAGGGCCCTTGTTGCCATTACCATGAAGCAGGAACAGAGGGATACCTATTGACCCTTCCAGTCTGATATCCTGCCTCTATCAGCGTCCCGTCCCTGGCTTCACAGGAAGGCCAAAACCAAAACAAACAACACCCCACATAAGGACCTAAATAATTGAAAAAATGAGGGGGTAGGCGGAAACCGAGGCCCTTTTTGATAATCAATTTTTTCTCTGGACTCATCAGGTTTTACTTCCCTTATCTTGGCCTAAAATCATCCAGCTTTTTACAAATATAACTATCGTATTTGGACCCAATTTTGGGGTCCAGCAAAACTGTGTTCTGTGTAGAACCTGTGGGGAGGTGCAATCAAGGGGCAACCACCTGTGCAAATCAAAGGGCCATTCCAGCACATGGAGATAGCTGGAGTAGAGTAGCTGTCTGGCCACACCCTGGTGTTCCAGCCACAACCCTCACCCCAGCTTCACCACCAACATCCCCCCTACACCAGAGGCTGCTACCAAGGGAAACCTCAAGAAGCTGGTTAAGCAAGCTTTATGGCCCATTTTTGCCATCAGAGCACCACACTGAGGCCAATAATCTGGCCCTTTCATTCACTGAAGACCTGTGGTCATGAATTCCACCAGCTGGCTTCCAACATTTTCTTTCAGTTGTTACAATTTCACTTGCCAATCATTTCATTTTTCATGCTCTGTTGCTATACAAATAACACACACTACAACAGAATGAGAACAACCAACACATGTCTAATGGGACCCAGGTAAAGCAGAAAAAGTGAGGGATAAAGGAAATAGACAAACTCATCAGAAAGCTTGGACAGCAATGGTCAAGCATAGACCCCAGCCTATACTCCTCTTCACAGGAGCTGAAATACCCACTCTCCAGCAATGAAGCTGCTCCATGGCAACAACAAATTGTTCCAGTGTTTCCTTTATTCTGTGCCCTATGAATGTGGCACGTATTAAAGAGAGAACTACTTCTTACTACCACTGGTGTGGACATTCTGTAGCCCTACTGCTGTTCACTAAAGGATTTAAGCATGTTTTACTTATAAGAACGTGTCTACATTCCATTGACATCAACTGGACATAAGCTTGTGCCACTATGTTTTGCTGAACAAGAATTGATTTAAGATTCTGCTTAAAATTAAGCATGTGCTTAGGTGCTTTGCAGAATTGTGGCCTTGAACAGTCAGATCTGGGTGTCAAATGTAGACATGAAGAAGGGCAATGAAAGGCCACTATCAATTACTGTAAGGACCAAAATATAAGGTATAAAAGGATGTTGTACTTCAAGACCATAATCAGTTTCTAGGCATGTTCCTCTTACTATTGAAGGAGATGTGGATGCTTGTAACATACCAGCTTCACTAGTATGATAAAATACAGGACGGCATCTGAAGATGGCACCACATTTTCTGAATGCTTTAAATTTAAGTAATGGACTTCCAGGGCAGAAAAGGAATGTAAAGGGAAAGTTTCACATTTTACAAGAAAATAAAAATCATCCCAGTAGCATCTAGCTTGTCTCTCAAGTCACAATCTGCTCTCCACAAAATTTGAAAATTTCTTTCACTTCAGACTTATTTGTGCTATCAAAACAGGCTGATACATGTTGTTACTTGTAGTAATTGAAAGGTTCTTTCACCCAGACTCATAGTGAGCAGTGCCTTATTCTAGGAGCAATATCCTCCATCTTTGCCTGTACTATATCTCCTACTCAACATCTGTATTGTCACTTTTTATTCCTGCTGCAGTACTTTTCTTAGATCCACTGCTAATTCAGCCAACATAGACAGTTTCACATTTGTTCTTATTATCCACCATTTGCTTGAATACCAATCTAAACAATATTTCTAATCCACACAGTAATACTGCACTGGCACAGTGCAAATACATTTACATCTAATGTGTAATACTCATGTCTTCAAAATATCCAGTATGTCCAGCTGGAAGTACAAACAGGGTGATTATGTTCAAACACTAAATAAAGCAATTTTATTTTATTTTTTAGAAAAAACCAATAACTTGCGTTATTTCATGACTTCCTAAAGTTGAACATGCTAATAGACTTAATTTAAATCAACCTAAATTTCTAGCAAACTACAAAACAAACAAAAATCCCAACCCTCTGTCTTTCGGAATAGAAACCAAATTCATGCTTCCAAAAATTCCAATTTTAAGCACAGCATACACTGAATATAGAGAGCATGGGAAAAAAAAACGTCCTGACATTAGCCGCATAATATTCACGTCATTAGGTTATGCCATATAAAAGAAAAAAATTCACCCTATTTTCCACCTTGAAAAAACAGATTTTTTCTAGCCCTATGGGATGCCTACTCAATAATATAATAGAAGGAGAGAGAAATTATGCATGTATAGAATGTAGCGAACATCAGAGAAGAATGGTAACAGTTTCACCACCAAGTACAGTCATCTTAAAGAAAGAAAGCGAGAGACAAGAAGCAGAAGTCAGGGAAGGTGGGAAGAGAGAAGGGTTTTATGCAAGGATGAGTTTCAGGATTGTAATACAACATGCTCCTCCCTCTAGGCAGGAGACTGCCTGGGTGTGGCAATAACAAATGTCTTGTATTGCTACAGCAGCTGTAGAAGTAAAAGCTGCAGCTTTAAGATCACCCCAATCCTGTTCTCCCTCTTCCCAGCTGGTTCCTATCTAACTTTTTAGCCAGCTTTGCTGCCATGGCTAAAACAGTATCACTCTCTACATCCCATTATCTTTTTACAGAGCACTATTAACTCCTACCGTGTCATGCCAGATGGGAGACATGGATCTGAATATGTTGGAAGCAATGGGGGAATCTCAGCTGAATTTTCTGAGGGGGAATCTTAACTCTCCTATGGCACATTATGCTCATAAGTTAAGGACTCTTTAGACAGTGTCTCTCTTGCAGCTTGAATGTTCAGTTAATTCAGTTGCAGGTGCTCATCTGGAAGTGCTCCAGGTGTGTGGAAGCCTCTTAGCGGAGAGTTTAAAGTCTACACAGTGTGGAGGACTAGAAAAGCTGCCTTGCCTGGACACTTCGTTTGGAAGTGTTATCCTGATAAACTAACAGCTGTGAAGTGCACATAGATTTAGGGAGGCCCATTGACTTCAATCCAAGTTTATCTGTCATATTTCTAAATGGGGGAGTGTTCCTGATGCCTGATGGAAAACACCACCACCACTACTCTTTAGCACTTGTATAGCCACATGGTGTATGTCTACACTGTAGGAGGTGTGGGGTTTTGTTTTATTTTGAAAACTTGAACATTCCGCTGTAGTTGTAAAAGCCCTCAGCTGAAAGCAGGTTTCACTCCAGTGAAGCCATCTGCAGCTTTTTACAGGTGAAGGACTGAAACATCCTCAAGTTTCCACGCTTGAGCAACACTACGGATTAGAACAAACTTTAAAATCCCAGATAATCCTTAGTTCACTAATAAGCAATTTTATCTAAATCCTTTCTTAAAAGTTGTGCTTCTCTGACTCATGCAAGTGGAAGAAAGTTACTATGTCCAATTTATAGACTCTATTCGGCAAGTAGGCTGCCAAGTCATGAGGCTCAATGGACCTCTCTACCTCAGCAGCTATGAAGGCTTCTCTTCATCCCTCTTAGAATTCCAGCTTCCATTCACTCCAGGCCCCATCCCGAGAAGGGCTGGGTAACCTGAACTCCCACTGGCCAATGATGGTGCTATCTTTTCCAGGAACTTCTATGGCTTTATGCCATAGTGTCTGAATGCATCACAATGTTTAATGCATTTATCCTCACAACATCCTGAGGAGGAAGGGAAGTGCTGTTATCCCCATTATACAGATAGGTAACCGAGACAAAGAGTGCAAGTATTGTAACTTGTCCAAGGTTACATTGGAACTCTGAAGCAAAGTACGGACGTGAACCTCCATCTCCTGAGTCCTTGGGGAGCATCCTTAGCATTGGATCATCTCTTTCCTCTGCTAGCAATGGGATCTAAGTGTGCTTTTCAAGAGGGACCCTATATTAAATTTAACCAAGTCACTGCATGCACAAGACAGTTAGTCATATTAGCATATGCTACTATGACTAATGAAGTATATTTGTGTACAGAATTACCTGAATTTGCACATGCAGCCATAATGATGGTGCATGCTAATCTAGAGCACACTTGGAGCATGTCTATGTTGCAGCAAAACAAAAACAACCAACTTGCAGCATCAAGTCTCAGAGCCTGGGTCTGCAGACTCACGCTCATGATACGGCACTAAAAATAGCAGTGTAGATTTCCCACTCGAGTTCTGAGACCTAACCCCCCTTGCTGGGTTTCAGAGCACAAGCAGGAATGTCTACACTGCTATTATTAGCACATTAGAGCAAGCCCAAGTCTGTAGACCTGGTTTTAAGACTCACTGCCACAAGTGTTTATTTGCAGTGAGGTGACATATCCTTCCACGCCTAACTTTTCTATTAAACCTTTATAGCAATACATGGAATCACTCTTAGGCAGCATACTATGAAGAAAGTGGGTCTTCAAGGAGGAGAGTCAGACACCTCCATGCAAGTATCTCAGGAGAGCTGTAAATGTGATTATAGTGACCCTACTTAAATTGTAGAGACATGTATTGACCTGCAGCAGCCTTCACTGTGTAGCTGCTAAATACATTCACTCAAAGTATGGTAGTTGGCCTACCGTCACAGCTTGAAAATGTTTTCATTGTGGTAACACTGCCTGGTTTCAATTTTTATTTTCTGTCCTGTTTGGGAGATTAACTGTGAGCCCCAAGGTCGTATTCCAATTGGCTCTGCTCTGGAGGAGCCAATCCAAGAGCGATATGGGACTTCTGATCTAATCCAGCACCAAACTATAATACTTCCTACACTACATGTACAACTGTATTTTAAAACTGTGTACCTAATTTGTGAAATCAAAGTAATCGCAGGCAACAGTCAAGGTAACTGCATATATAAATATGGCTAATTGGGTGTATTTGTGTACAGAATGACCCTAATTTGCCCTTGAGCCACAATGCTTGTGCATATAAATCTGGAGCATACTTTCTCACCTAACTTTGCCATTAAATCTGGTCCATAAAGAAATTACTGCACCATGTAGTTGTAATGCAGGGTTTGAAATACACTTTCTCCTAGAGAGTGTAGCATACAATTATTTTGTACACTGCAATCTCAATTAGAAAATAAAAAGCAGAGGAATGGTTCATTCCTTTCCTCCTTTGGGAACAATGGAACCTGGATCTACAGAAGAGTAAATTACTGGAGTTATAAGTGATATGGCAAGTTATATTGCTGAGCAGAACCATTGGTAGGATGGGAAAATCAATTCATAATGAATGGTCTTTCCCTATCAAAATATACCTGTTTCCTGGTGTACGAAATTTGGAATTCTACATTAAAACTTTATGCAAACATTTCCCTGCAATCAGGGTGACTGTGAAGTCTTTGTGCCAAATCTTTGCCTTGCTCCTCTGTATCTAAAGCTGGGCATATAGTATTGGTACTGCAGTGTTGCAGCCGCAAGTAATCAAATATCATCAGTCAGCTTCCTCCCCATTCCCTCCCACAGACCATTAGATAAACCCCCCCCCCCCAAAAAAAGATAAAAAGAACGCTAATTTTTCTTAATTTGCCTTCTGGATTTCAAGTTTTTCTCCACAGTCACAGAGGTAAGAAACTTACATTTTTAAAAAATGAAAACTGAGTTAATCACCTGACTCCAAAACCTGGGTCTTTAAGAAAAAACACCAAATATTATGAGACTCATGATAAAATCATAAGAGTTGGTAACCTGATGGTTCTTTGATTGTCAGAGTAAGCAGAAGATTTATTATTTGTGAGGGCTCAGAAATAAAATGTTAGCAGAGAGTGGCTTGGTACTATTTCATGTCGAAATCAGTGGAGTGGCAGAAGGGTGATGGCGGAAGGGGGCACTTTTCACCTTAACCTTCCATGTTTTCAGAGCAATAATGGATCTATTTGGTGGCTACTTGGTGTTTATCAACTAAAGATGACAGAGGAGGGAGCAGACCACCAGTTGTTTCTAGCAAAGACAACACAAAGGAAGGGCAAGGTGGGATTATCTGAGGACAGACTGAAGTGCAGCCTAGTGGGGTCTTCTGCACATGGCTAAGATAAGCCTCCGCACAGCCCTTTTGAAGTTCTTTTGTCACTGGCTTTACAGTTTGCCTAAACTTCTATTTACCGTGACCTTGTCTGGCCACGTGATTGCTGTGCTTTGCATGGCTTTTATTTTATTCTAAGGTCACCAGAACGAGTTAGTATTTGCCATGCTGTGAGATCCCAGTGGAAAACAGACTGGCCTACAAACGAATTGCCATAAGAGCAACGCCAGCAATAACAGACAAACAACACGCAGCCTCAAGACTTGCTTCCCTCGCTTCAGTTGCTAAAATTATTGTTTAAGGTCACATGACTCCTCAACGGCCACCTTTTGGGTGACTGCTGGATTCCGAGGTACTGTAGGGCAGATGGAGCAAACAGGACCAGAGGAGAAACTACTCATGATGATGCAGGAGAGGAAATACCCACATCCTGTGCCTCAGTCTGCATGGATATTCAGTCAACTGCATCATTGGCTGCGCAGTGCTTGGATAGGTCTGTGCCTTTGATGAGCAGTCAAACTCCCTGATCATTCAAGACCCATTCACGGAACTGAGTACTCCACTCACGTTGAGTGACAGCAGCCTCAAAACAAAGGAGACTTCACTCATCTGGGCCTAGGCCTAATCCCACTTTGTGGGAAAACTCCTCCTTGTGGCTGCGTCTCAGCATGGCCCACAGAACGGCTGAAAAGTGATGGGAATTCCTAAGGTATTAGCGTGCAAATGCGTTTGGTAGCTTCCATCCCCACTTGACTGGGTGTGTGTTTGTGGGTGTGAGTGCGGGTTTGTCTCTTTAGATATTTTAATTAATTAATTTTATTAACAGGCATCTCCACAGTACCCGTCAGTGCAATATCCGTTTGCCATTGCGTCCTGATCTGCAATGCTGCTTCACAGTGTGAATTTCTGAGTGCACGAATCTGTGAGAGGTAGATTTCATAAGCTGCTCTGCAAAGTAATGACAGACCCTCAAAATTACACAAATAAGAGTGCTGAGGGCTCACAAAGCATATGAAAAACTGGTGGAAAGATCTGTAGGACTTTTTTAAAATTTTTAAATGTCAATTATTCCCAGTCCTCTCGGTGGGCAAAAACCCACAGCTCTCTCCTTGCAAGCATAAGCTTAAATGATACAAAAGGTTACACAGAATTACTTCTTAGCAGAGCCTTAAGATATCGCCATATTATTTTGTTTATTTTAAAAAACAAATAAGCTGGGGTTGAAAAAATTCAATCCAACTATTTACTCTGTAGTCTGTTGGACAGCAACATAAAAAAGCCCTCCAGATTTCTTATAGATACAATGCATAGCATTGACACAATAAGTTAATATGACAGCATAAAATCCAATAGTCACCCTGGGATCATACAATAAATAGAATCTGTTAAAGTACTCTGTAAACTCTCCTGTGAGATATTTCTCTTTGATCCAGACTTTAACAGGAATTATTTAATCATAATGAGATGGTAATAAAACAGCAGCACCTGAATAATCTCTTTATTACCTATTTCTTAATTAGTTCCTGTTCATTATAATTCTTTCAGATATCTAAAACCTATGATGTAAGTGACACAGTGTAAAAATATTAGAAACCGTATACATCTGTGTGAAAACAGCCTTTGTACATTATCCAAAGTGTCTGAATATCTCAAAAGTGTATCATTTTGGATCTACCAAAGTATTACACAAAAAAATACCAGCAAATGAAGTGCTCTTTTTTTCACTAAATGTGGGAAGGAGGAGATTCATAAATCCAAAAGTGACAAAACATCTTTTCGATTTAAAAACACAGAAATGGCCAAGGTTATATATAACACTAGCAAAAATAGTTTAAAATGACCTAAAAATAGAGAAGTCAAAAAGAAGTATACATTTATATTACATCCAACAAAATGATATTAAAAGAATGTTAAGATTGCAAAATTGAGCAAGCAAAAATTACGAAATGCCAGAATTAAGGTTGTCACAGTGGCCCCTGTCAGACAGGAGGAGAAACTGCAGAGAAAGCCAGCAGACCTGACACAGCTCCAGGATGGAGCATGCTCAGTTCAGGGGTGAAAGTAGAAACAGGGACTTACTGGGTTGGGGCCACTCTGGCCCCTGGAAGGGGTAGGGCCTCAGGTGGAAGGGGCAGGGATGGGGGGGTCAGAGCCATCTGTACCGGTAAGTTCCCTCCCTCCTCTGCCGGTGTAGCAGCAGCACCTGGGGACTCCAGGGGCTATTTAAAGGGCCCAGGGCAGTAGAGGCAGAGGGAGCCCCGGTCCTTTAAATAACCCCTGGAGCCCCGGCACCTCTACACCAGGGCTCTGGCAGCAGGGCTCTGGTGGCAATTTAAGGAACCTGGGGCTCCAGGCACTGCTAGGAGCCCCAGGCCCTTTAAATTGCCACCTGAGGAAGCTGGGTCGCCCTGGTACAACGCACCGGCTCTTGCTGGTACACCATACCAGGGCGTACCGGCTTACTTTCACTTCTCGCTCAGTTGCTCTGTGTGGATGACACATGCACAATCTGGTCACACATTGGGGCTCTGAGGGAATGCAGCATGCTTAGTACAGATGGAATCTTTGGAGACTTTAATAGCCAAACTCTAATAAATCTTTACAGAGCATGTGTGAACTCAGATTTTTTCAGAAGCTCACAGTTGCCCCTGTTTGGCCAGTTTCCCTAAAGATTGGAAAAGGTACATCCTGTTATTAGGGCAACCTCCCTGCCAAACTTACAATCCATGCAAAAGTTTCTCAACAAAATGGTTTTAACTTCATGTAAGGAAATTAGTTGGTTCCACTATTAATTTTCTCTCTTTTTGGCTTCATAAAACTCCCAATTATTTCTGTACATATGCTACAAAAATTAAGATGATTAGCACAATTATATAAAATACATTTTGATATTTCTTAATTTCCTATAACTAAACACGTTGTAAAGTCTACCCAATTCTGTTCTGAAGACTCTCTTTGAGACTACAAAAAAGTAATAACTGATAACTTGACAGGCCTTTGAACACTGTTGAGTTTTTAATAAAAAATTCATGCCAGGGACCAAAGCTTTAGCTGTATACATGCTAAGTCTAAGGCAAGTTTCACTCTACTGAGAGCGTAATTGGATTAAAACACATCATTTGATAATTTTCTGAACTTAGTCACTGAAATGGACATGTAAGTAATTTCAATTTCACAGAAAACTAGTCGTCTTGGTACAGTTGTGCAGTTTGGTGAAGTTATTTTTAGGAAGTTTTTAAAATAGTGTATTATTTCCAATGTCAAATATGCAACAAAAGTGGATTCTACTCTGTTTTTCCCTCATGTGTGTGCCGGTATTTCCTATATTAGGTGTAACATGTATTTTTTTCAAAACACCACCTGCGCTTAGCAATTTTTATAATTTAATTCTGCAAAATGTGTAGATAATTACAGTATTAATGAAAACGAAAGCTCCACAGATTTCTCTACAAACCTCTACTACAGTATCTCAATCTGGAACTAACACACCCTTATTATTTCAGTCTTGTGTAGACTGGCACTTGTGACCTATTATATGATCACTATGGGCTGGGACCAAATAGGGACCAGGGTGAGATGCAGAAAGTCATTCTCTTTGGTGCTAATAGAAAATATAAAATATGAATGAAATGTTAAAACTGAATGTAGAAAAATAATCAGTGACAACAAACTATTATAGGACATTTAACACCGTTTACACAAATTCTGAAAGGACACTGCCAACACCTTTATGCCTTAAATGTAGTTCTTTTGATTACCAAATACTAATGTGTCAAATTTTCAAAATAGCGTCCAACTTTGACCTCGCAGTTTTACCTTTGCCAGTCCAAATTAAAGGTTAAGGTCCCTTTGAAAATCTGTCTAAGCAGGGGGAAAAAATGAAAACAAATTTTCTTTTTCATTTAAATATTCCCTGGAGAGCTCTAAATCCAACCACAATATGTAGTTATTTATTTTGATCCATATCGCTGCCACTACAAAAAGAACCCATCCCAGATTCCGGGTCAGTTGGGCAATCTTTTACAATACTCTATTACACCAATTGTCTATTTCAATTTTTATGCACTTTAATGTTCTAAATCTGTTCCTATGTGTTTTCACAATGCTTTGCAAAAAGGAACCCTGAACTCCGTTGGTGTCTCTAGATGTTACCAAAAAAAAATACAACTGTTACTACTAATTATAACAACAAACAGTGCCATTGTTTTAATAGAAATAGGACAATACTTTGAGGTTAAAATATTATATTCATTTTTGACACTGTTTCTGCAAGTATAATCAATGGTTTATAATTAAAAGATATGTAATCCTTTTTTCTATGCTACTGCTAAGTTTATCTATATCTAGGACTGTGTCAATTCCCAACAGACGTGCCTATTCTATACTGCTTCTGCAATTGCCTCATAGCAGAGTCTTGCTAATACAAGGCATTGATCCAGCAGCAATTACTAGAAAGGTAGTGAAAAGTTACACTAATTCCCTGTCTTTATTCTCCCCCTGCGCCTCCCCCCCCCCGCCCCCAAGCTGCAGGATATCAGTTTCCAAGTCTGTGAGAGTGTGTGCAATACTAGTTGCTAACACTACCTTGTTCATCAGGAATCAGGGCAAACAAATATCACAGCCTGGGTAGTAAACTCTAGGGAGGAGAAGAATTAAGGAGCGGAAGAATGATCTTGTAGCTATAACACAGGCTTGGGAGTCAGAGGAACTCTGTTTAATTCCCAGCTCTGGCACAGGCTCTCTCCCCATGGGCCAAATTCAGAGATGAGTCTAAATGAGTTGAGAGGTAGTCTAACACAGGGGTCATGCTTCAAACATTTCAATTGCTTTGACTAGATATGTTACCTCAGTATTTGGATCATTATAAGCATTCCCTATACCAATATCACTTCAGAGGTAACCTTATCTAAGGCAAACTTGGTAAATACTAAAGGATGACCACTGTCCACCTCCTTCTTGTGCCACAAACCTGTACATTGCAGAAACTTAGACTCAAACCCACTTACAGTGTGTAATTTCCCCTTCCCTTTCCTCTCCCCTCCCCTCGCCCTTCACTTAGAATTTGGCCCACTGAGTGAGAATGTGAGGGAGTCTAACTTCGGCCATGACCCAGTCACACACACTGGTAAGAAGATAAAAGAGAGTCTCATTCGGGGTCGGCAACCTTTCAGAAGTGCTGTGCCGAGTCTTCATTTATTCACTCTGATTTAAGGTTTCGCGTGCTGGTAATACATTTTAATCTTTTTAGAAGATCTCTTTCTATAAGTCTATAATATAGAACTAAACTATTGTTGTATGTAAATTAAATAAGAGTTTTAAAATGTTTAAGAATCTTCATTTAAAATTAAATTAAAATGCAAAGCCCCCTGGACCGGTGGCTAGGACCCAGGCAGTGTGAGTGCCACTGAAAATCAGCTCGTGTGCCGCCTTTGGCACGCGTGCCATAGGTTGCCTACTCCTGGTCTAGTTGCATCACCTTACAGTACATCACTTATGAATTGGATTGCCTCAGTTGCTCCTTCTGCAAAATGGAGAGCCTAATACTTAGCCTGCTTCTGCTACCTATTATTTGTGCTCATACATGTCCATATTGAGAATAAATCAGAATGAGGTAAAATATTCTGTATCAGCATCGATGCATTTTCTCTCTCTCAACAAGAAAGTAAACCAAATTAGAATTCAAATCTCCTCATTCCCTTGCAGAAGCCTTGACTACCCTAAAAGCTCATCAGTTGTACCAGTCACTCCTGAACAGTTTACAGTAGCCTAGCTCATGCACCGGGCAATCTGAAAGGTTGCCATCCAAAAGTTAGTTAACAATGGGTGCAGTCCAGTACTAGAAAGTATTCTGAAATTTATCACAGGTTATCTGGTAGGCTTGTATCAGTTCCTGTTCAATTTGTGTATGATATATCAGGACATCAATTAGATATAACCAGCTGAATAAAGCATGCAATACTCTGCCTCAAAGCTTACAGGACATGTAATGGCAGGTGAATTCTTGCAGCCGTGGATCCCCAGAGCCCACACCAACAAGAGCTGGCCTCAGTATTGTCTTGAAACTACGTCGGTTTTTAGAAAGGATCAGCACACAGAAGGTTAGGTGTTACCTATTTATCTCCTGTATCTTCTGTGTTACAGACAATCTCAGAAGCAGTGAAGCAGGTTATAAGGGCACAGAGGCACCAAAACAGTCAATTAAAACAACTATTGCAGACAGTAGCGAGGAAAAAGGTGAAAAGTGCAGAAAGCTCATGGCTTTCAGCGGAATATTTTTATACAAGTACAATATTCAGCCGAGGCTCTGTTACAGACTGAGGGGTGGGGGGAAATGATTCCATTAATACAAATAAATTACCTTTTACCATGTTAAATAAAAGCTAATAAAAATGAAGCAGCAATGTACATGGCAGATTTATGCTAACTATAATCCAGTCATTCCAAGATGGAAACACTTTAACATGATATTAAAAAAAATCAAATTAAATTTTAATGAATACTATACTAGGTGTCAGAAACTGCTTTCCCTTTTACACATTTTATATTGTAAAGCATATACTTTAATTCTGCCTGAACTTCAGCTTGTTAAAAAGTTGATCAGTCCCTTTGAGAAAATGAACTACCATTACTGCCACATCTTTTTTTAACACTGAAAATGGTGCACACAAGCTAACAATCACTCTGGAGCATTTTAGGTGGCATTCCAAAATCAGAGCACAGGTTGCTAAATAAGGGAAATACTGTATTTCCGCAGAATAATATGCTGCAACACCTGAAGTTGGGCCTTAATAATATATATGTGATGAAAACAGAAAACCATCAAAGAAGCCTGTTGTTTAAACACTACAAAGCCAGTTTGACATCTTTCCTTTAAAAGAACAATAAGAGCATTTTATTGGTAGAAAAGTCAGAGGTGTCGAAAACAGTAAGATTCTTTATTGCATGACCACTACCTGGGAAAAACAGTTTAATGTTAACAACAGCAGGAGCTGCAAATTTAGCTGCGTGGGGTAGAAAGCTTTTGGTTATTATTTGATGGCAAACTATTGTTACTTTCAGCTTATTTACATATATATAAATACATACATGTGTGCACTGTATTCTTATTTGGAGCAAAAACAAATCAGCAAGCAAATTCTAGGGACCAGGAACGTGGTTGCCAGGAATCCATGCAGACCGCCTTTGGAAAAACAATGAAATCTTCACTCCCTAAAATTACAATGGTCTGAGTTTCTGAGGAGCATAGTGAGCAGTCTAGGATCAATTCAAGGCAGTGAACAATTTGAGATCTCACAGGGCTGGAAACAGACTGAGAGGAAGGTTTTTCAAAAGCACAAAGGAGAGATAGGCTTTCAGCAGGCAATGACTTTGAGTGACAACTGGGAGCCTAGCTCCTGTTTGCAGATCTCCCTCCCACCCCCTGCAGCTTTATACCAAACTGGAGATTCCAAACATTCTAACGGGATATGTGACATTTTGCTCATTTCTGCTGAAGGGCTGGAGGTAGCAGATCTTAAAATTACAATATCAGGCTTCAATTCTGCAATGTGCTCTGTGGGGAACTGCACAGAGCCCCATTGACTTCATGCAGAGCTCACTGCAGGATCAGGGCACTGATTTCTGTGAAGTGCTATTTCTGATCATTAGTAGAGGTTTCTAAATTTCTCTCTCTCTTCCTCTAAGACTTGTACAGTTGGATTTGCACTGTACAAAAGGCATCTTGGCTTTGATCTGCATCAGTAAAACCTGATTGCTCCAACATTTGTAGAAAGCAAACACCAAAGGGATGCAATCATGGCCAAAGTAAATTCTTTTAAAAATTCAGATGAATACTTGAACTTTTTTTTTTTTTTGCACTATTAACCCAAGTCTACTGCCAACCCTGTCGCCAGCAAGAAGTGCAATGGGACTTTTGACTACTGAAGGGGGTGAGAAATCCACCAATTTGATTTTTATTAGCATTTATAGCATGAGAGGAAAAAATGGAAAAAAGCAAGAGTTTTTGACCAATGCCAGATCCAACACAACATTTAGGCATGGGTTTATCTTTTAACATGGGGTAGTCAATGGACTAAGACCGAAGATGATAAGCAGAAGATGCTCACTTTGCACACTTTAGGGACACTTTACAAACTGCTTCCTAAATTTGGCCAGAATATGCAGGATCACTTCATTTCAATATGTAATTTCAGATGCAAATACAAATTTACTAATGCAAAAAAGCCATCTTAATCCATAAATCAGGCACTAAGCACTTACATATCACCCAATGTGTGCAAATGTTATGTGCTACATTGGAACATAAAATGCCTGTTATATGGGTGATCAAATTCTACCACCCCCAAGAGTATGGGATGGTGCAAACTTCACAATCTCAAGGTAGTGAATTTTTCTACCCTGTGTATGACTCTCACATGCTCTCCTGCTCCCCACCCCATGACCTCAATCCAGATTGGGACCAGTCTTCAGTTGCCCATCTGCCTCCATCTCAATGGATAAAGGTGTGAAAGGAATATCCAAATTTTGGAAGGGTATATACTGAGGGCAAAACTGCTGGCAAAAAATAGGCCACTATTCACCTTCCTTTCCAGGATACAAAAATTCAAATGCAATTATGTTTCATTTATTTATAATTGCAAGTAGTGCTTTTATTTTTCCCACTGGTGACAGAAAAGGGGGATTCTGTGACCAGTATCAGGCAGGCACTATGACTTGCTTCTGAATCAGATGGATTGATGTAGAAGTGTCCATTAAATTTCAGTGCCAGTGACATCTCTACCTAAAACATACAGCTCAATTATATCTGCACAAAGAATACCTAGAACTGAGGAAAATGTTATTTATAATTGGCTGGCATTTGCAGACAAATGGGGGAAGGGGGAAATGTGGAAATTACAGCAAATCATCATTCCTCAATATATTGTGAGGTTGTTTACAGTTTTGTTCATTTGTTTTGCTGATAGGAAAAAAACTGCCTGAATCAACAGACTATGATTTCGATTTCACATTCTATATTTCAGAAAACACTTTGTAGTCCAGAATGTTCTGGAATACACAGGCACCATTTACTGCATCTTGAGAAAATGACGTAGGATCATCCTGAATTACACAGTTACCATTGCTGCCAATGATTTGTTCAGTTACTGCAATGTAAAGTCTGCTGGCAAAATTTTAACCGAAGATTTATGAGCAAATTCATAGTGACTTAAACAGGAAGTGCGGGTGCATTATTATTCTATGGCAAAATTTAATCCAAACTGGAGGGGATGGGGACTAAGCTCAGTAGCACAAAAAATAGCCCAGTGGCATTTTGTTCCACTGCCCTTTTGCACCATCATCAGAGGTATGTCTACACTGCAACCAGGAGACACAATGGTAGCATGTGTAGACATGCCTGAGCTACCTTTGACTGAATTAGCTCACTAAAAATAGCAGCAAAGCCATGGTGGGACAGGTTAGCTTCCCAAATACATAACTAGGCCCTGGGTGGAATTGAACTTGTCTAACCTGGGGGGATAGCTCAGTGGTTTGAGCATTGGTCTGCTAAACCCAGGGTTGTGAGCTCAATCCTTGAGGGGACCATTTGGGGATTGGTCCTGCTTTGAGCAGGGGGTTGGATTAGATGATCTCTTGGCCCCTTCCAACCTTAATAATCTAGATTCTATGCCCCTTGTGGTTATACTGCTATTTTTAGCAAGGTTGCTCAGTCAAAGCTAGCTAGGGTTTGCCTATATGTTCTGCAATTGCACTTCCCCAGTGCAGTGCAGACATAACCACTGTGTCAAATCCTGCCTTGCAATATGCATGCACAGCTGCTGTTGTAATCAACAGGCTTTTGCATATACATATTTGAGGGCAGAATCTGGCCCGCGGACTTCACAAACTGAATCATTAGTGATCCCACTGAAAGGAATGGGAATTGTGCAGTCTCTGGGGATCTGATTTGCTTGTTTCATCATTGATATGATAAATGGCTTAAAGCAATTAATTAGAAACTGTACCGCTATGACATTTGACCAGATTTACTGCATTCAGATTCACAGAGTTGGATTTGTATTGTAAGTATCTGCCTCTGACTTATACTGCTTCAAGCCCTAGTTGGCCCACACAGTTATGATGACTGCATGCCCCCAGTCAGGATCTGTGCACACAAAACCAATAGTTTGTACACATACTTACTGTGACACGTAAGTATGGTATGTGCAGTAATTATGCATGTACAGAGGAATGAAACAGCATGCATTTTGTGTGTGGTATTATATATGTGGAGTTACAAAAATTTTAACCACATGGGCCTTGCAGGGCTTGAACAATCCCATGGGCTTTGTGTTATTTTAAAATGAAAATGAAAAATGTACTTTGCATAATTTAAAAAAGCCTAAATATGCACATGTTCTTTAGAAGTGAAATTCCCACATGCCATACAAACTGTCTAGCCCACTCATTCCACAGCAGGAGTGGTGAGTGGGCGAGCACAACTCTCAGATCTAGCAGCCAAAACAATACAACTCCCTCAACCTAAGCAAACAGTCTTTCCTATGATATATGCTCCTGCTCACTGGGTCACCGTGGAGTCTGGCAGCAGGGCATGCAGGGGTTACAGAGAGCCCCTACACAGCCCCTCTGCTTCCTGGCTCTTCTATGCAATGAGGATGAGCAGGGTTTCTTCTTAGCAGAGTCAGACTAGAGACTTAATCAACATTTTCTATTAAAGATAGTAAGGGCCAGATTCTGCCACCCTTGTGGAGTAAAGTGCTATTCAACAGGGCTAAGAGCATCAGAGATCATGCCTGAATGATTTTAGGAGAATTGTGCACATGATACATTTTAAATAACAGCCAGTTTGTAGAAGATGAGTAACAATGAACAAATTCTTCATCTTTGTTCTACAGTATTTTTCTTCCGCATGGTAATAATATTTTGCACTTATAAAGAAATTTGCATGTTCAAAGCACTGTCCAAACATTAACCAGTTAATCCTCAGATCATCCCAAAGAGTCCTTGTTATCATCACCATTGCATAGTTGGGGAAACTGAGGCACATAGCGGTGAAGTAACTTGCTTGGGGTCAAAGAATGAGTCGCTGACAGAGCCAATAATAGAATGCAGGGCCCAGCTCAAGCCTCTAGCCTACCATTGTTTAAAGAAGCAAATACAAGTAATTTCTTTCAAGACATACTTCTATAATAAGCTGCATGATGTATTTCTTTGTTTATCATTTTAATTGAGATTTACTATTAAAAAACTGCTTAAGTCCATTTAATTAATCATCTGCCAACATAAGAAATCTTAAAGTTATTATGAACACATTCATTATTACTTCATCCAACCTGTCTCCAGCTGAACGCCTACTTTTGTCTTTCATAAGGCTCATAAGAGCAGAACGGGATCATAACACAAGTAACACTGTCGTAATGTGCATTTTAATTGACCGTTATTTAACCTCTCATTCTTGTGTGCCCTAGACAAAATGAAGCCTATTACATGAATTGGACATGTACTGCTTGGATGAACATATGGTCAATTGAATTGATTGAATCTCATTTTTACGAAGTCTTAGTCTTCTGTATTCATTGTGTCAAAGCCATCTACGGAATCAGACTGTTCTTTTCCTTAAAGACTCTCTCTCTCACTCTCATCAGGTCCTTAATTTTTGCCTTTTTATAATCTGAGGACTGATTAATCTTCATAACAGTCATCACCACCAACAGTTTCTCCGGTAAAGATATGTCAGTGCAGAGAATGCAGCTTTGTCAAACTTTGGTATGAAGATGAAGTAAAGGAAATTCAGTGCAGTGAAGGGTGTTGTTTGGTTTACTGTTAAGTTTTGAAGTCCCAGAAGACAAGTCTTACAGCTCTGAAATCAAGATAAAATGAACTATATCTACTTTGCTACAGGTGGCTCAGCAGTGTGGAAACATTCCAGATACTCATTATATATGATATACATAAGAAAAGTGAAAATAGTTCTTTCCAATGTATTGTAATATCAATGTCCTGAGGTTGTAGATTTGGTCTTTGTGAGTACTATTAAGAATAACAGCATATGATTCTGTTGTAGATTTTTTTCCAGATGAAATCTCCCCCAATTAACTCAGTCAGGGTAGGTAGAAAGATACTGGCTGTTATTCAGTAGCTGCTTAAATTTATTCTCTGATGGAAATTCATCATTATGGGTGAAATTCATCTGAGTATGGAGGGTCAACACAAGGCATATGTACAGTTAGAGCCCTCTCTCCATTTAAGGTTCTGCTGAAGGCTATAAGTGGGCTGAAGTTTTGCATAAATCCTTATTCTGCACTGGAGTGAAATTCACTTGACGGGGTCTTTACACTATTTTTCATGCATGAGGTATGAAAGCATTCTGTGATGTGTCATTCCATATTATTTATGAAAATATGCTTATGATTTGAATGGGACATAACTGAGATCTACTTTATGCCAGATGGCTCATGTGAGATATCATTGGAAAGTTATGGTTTACTGAATGCAATTATCCAATTTGTATGCCTATATCATTCCTATATCTGAAGTTACGAATATTGACTATGTATCTGTATTTCAACTGTGCTACTTTGGGTGATGCTCACTGCTAACACTTCAGGTACAACAATGGAAAAGCCAGACAGGGTGGATGCATAGGCGCTGACTCTGTGGGTGCTCCGGGGAGAAAAATTGGTGGGTGCTCTGCACCCACTGTTAGCCAAACTCCCCGTCACACCTCACCTCCTCCTCCGCCTCCTCCCCTGAGTGTGCCGCGTCCCCGCTCCTCCCCCTTCCCTCTCAGCACTTGCCGGTGCCAAACACCTCTAGCAAGCTCTGGGAGGGAGGGAGAGGAGTCAGAACATGGCATGCTCAGGGGAGGAGGCGAGGCCGGGGCGGGGATTTGGAGAAGGAGTCGGAATAGGGGAAGGGAGGGGGCAGAGTGGGGGTGGGGACTTTGGGGAAAGGGGCAGGAGAGGGCATGGCAGGGGTGGAGTCGGGCCGGGACTGGGGGTAGACGGGGGTCGAGCACCCACCAGCGCCAGAAGTAGTTGGTGCCTATGGGTGGATGGCCCATCAGTGAGGGCAACAGGTGTGAAAATCTTGGCCTTCCTCTGGACACTCCATACTGCTACTGGCTCATGGATGCTGTGATCCTACAGAGTCAGGTGGGCTTGTCACCTGATACTAAAATATTACCTGGGACTTCTTGTGACTTTCCACTGTAAGGGAAGGAGGGTCAAGTTTGGGGAAAAAAAGGATTCCTGCCTTATGTAAATCCTATTTAAGGATGGAGAGGAAGGCAAACAGGACACCTCCTCTCCATGGCCTGTCTGCCCACGAAGAAAAACTAAAGGCAAGGGGGGAGTCCAGACAGACAGGAATCCAGTTTGAAAAGGAATATAACTGGTCCTCTGAACCACAGAAATTTTGCAACTTGCCTGCAATAATATCTATGGAGAGAAAAACTATTTGTAACCAATTTCTTTTGTGAAACTAGCTTATTTTGTGTGTTTGATTTCATTTGCTTTGTAATCTGCTTTGTTCTGTTTGTTACCCATTTTACTACTTAAAATCTGCCTTTTATAGCTAATAAAATTTGTTTTGTTTATTATTAAACCCAATTTCTGTCATTTCTAACAGGAGCGGAGGCAAGAAGTGTGCACACCTCTCCAAATTGAGGAAAGGGGCAAATTTCATATTATATCTTTCAATCTGCAGTCCAAGGGAGGTGGACTTCTGAGTGCTAAATCAAGTCGCAGAAGCTCAGTCTTCCAAGAGCTGATCTGCAGCTGGATGTGGCCCTGCCTCTGTGTGTGTTTTAGAGGAGGTTTTAAGAGCCTGGCTCAGCAAGACAGATTAAAGGGGGCTCATGCTGGCAGAACAGGCAGACTCAGTGGTATCTCAGCACATCAGGTGGCATCCCAAGGAGTCCAACCTGTCACACATTCATAAATTAATAAGTTGGTAGATGATATTTAAATTTAAGGGACATGCTTAAAAATTATTAGTTCTAAAACTTAATATACTCTCCAAATGTTCATGTATTACACGTTTGGCTTTCATTGCTCCAACAGTGCATTCATAATTTTATTATTTACCACCACCACCACCACCACCACCACCACCACCACAGATGATCTCGGATGCCTTTCATCTTTAAACATTAGCTAACAAAGCCTCACATAATGCAGTGGAGATACAATATTTTAACTATAATTATCTTCTCTAAAAAACAGAGAAGGAACCGAAGGCAGAGATATTAAAGTCCGGGCCTTAAGAAGTGTACGTTTCACAGCACATAGGCATGGAAATGTGCAATCCCACCTTGAAGCACTTGCATGCATCTGCCCTGTTTGCACAAAATAGACACATACATGGGTGTGCTTTTGAATATTTGAGCCTATGAGGTTTTTCGAAGGTTGCAGGAGGGGTTAGTGTCAAAGCTGGGATTAACACGCAGTTATTTCTGGTTTCTAGACCTAGTCTCAGACCACCAGATCCCCTTCCTTAGCCATCCTACAAATCCCTGTCCATGGACGCTCTAGTAGAGATATCAAGGCACACAGGTCTATGGACTCTCCACACACCATATTTCCCTCACACAGAAGAACCACACCACTTCCACTGGTTATCAGGTGTTCCAATTGCATGAAGAGGAGGAGCGAATAGTTACTTATCCCCAGTTGATCAAATTCAATTTTACATCAAGTACATCCAAACTCACGCATAGCTACTTTGCCCCACAGACTTATCAATGGGGCCAGCAAATACAATCAACTTAATTTGTCATTATTCCTTAAAGTACATTCTCCAAGATCATACAGTGCAGTACTTCTGGGTACAATGTTAAAAACAGAACTGCCCCCTATTTTATTTTATCTCTGATTTATAACACAGTTTTAGGGACTGATGCAAAACCCACTGAACTTAATGAGAGTCTTTTTAATTCACTCCAATGGGCTTTGGGTCAGGGCCTTTTAAACACCAAACAAGCTAATATAACTTCTTTCATGTGCCTTCGATTCACAAAAAAACAATTTTTTTAAAAAAACTAAAAACTCACAGAATCTGTGATTGTCTCAATCTATTTAACTGCTTAAAAATGTATCTTTTTCCCATGGAAAAACATCCACACTGCAGTCTTCCCCCCTTATCATTGGTTAACCAAATACGCGTATATTAAGATGTACTTTTTAAATCTACCTTTTTTGGTCAATTTTAACCATGCAAATTCTAAAAAGCCTCATATTGCCAGACATGTAGGAAAAACTAATGCTACAGGTGTTTGCAAAACCCAGTGATAATGCATGACAGATAATGTAGAGAAATTCATGAAATAATAGTGCCACAGGAGGGTCCAGCAAAATATGAATATCACACAATCAATTCTAATCTACTACAGGTGTGACTGCCTCATTATTATTAAATAAAACCAAGCTGGGTGTGGAAAAGAAAACATGTTTTGCATTGGAAAGGAAAATAGAAGCTGGCACTTTATGCTGGACTGTATTTCAGGACAGAGTCATAACTCTTAATCAGCTACAGCCTACATCCAATCCAACCAATTGTGTAATTAGAATAATAAATATACCAATCAATTCTTTTCATAGAAGTAAGAAAACAAAGACCTTGCCAAATTTAACTTTCATTGCACACTAATGTGCACTGAACATCTGCTGTCACAGTTCAGTGAAGTCAGGTTTCTTTTTTTTTATGCAACATAACTCATTTAAACAAAAAATTTTAATGTTGAAAACTGACTAGTCCATTTTTCATGCAGATTGTACTTTTCCCAATGAATCTTGTACACTTTAGGCCTGGGTGTAAGTGCTGTAAATGGGGCTTGTAGCACTCCCTATCAAGATGGCCCAACGCCATTATAAAATGCTATTCAGCTACAAATAACTTTGCCAACACTTAACTGCTTGGGTTGAAATTTTCCATGCTGATTGCCTGCTTCAGATGAATATTTTTTTTAGTTGCAAAATTTCAGCCAAAATGGTTCAGCTGTTTCCTAGAATGAGGTTAGCGAGATACAGGTTTTGCCCACACTAAAAAAATTCTGGCCAATATTTCTTTGAAACCGTCTAGTGCCTGAATGGTTTGGAACAGGGACTTGAAATTGGGGGAGGATGGGGGGTGCTTTTTGCTGTTCCTGTGAATATTTGCTCAAATTTGGTCAAGTTATAAACCTTTGAAAAATTTCAGCCTGCTCTCAGTAGAGACTTTCTAGAGTTTAAATTACAAACCCTGAAGATTCTATCTGCACTGAGCATGCTCCAGCCTAGAGCTAAGTGGGACTTTCCCTGAAATTGCTGGTTTCGGCTGCTGTGGGCCATGCCAGGGCCAAGCCCTGGAACTGTAAAAAGGGAGATTCTCTTTCCTGTGCTCTAAATACCTTCAGGCTGGCACCCAGACAGCACTCAGGAGCTTGATTCAAATGCAAAAGGGACATGAGAATGACCTGGGGGTAAATGGACAAAGTAGATTGGGACAAGAAGCATAAGGGGAAGGCCAGGACTGGAGGCAGTTGATGGGACAAGAAGGAAACAAACTGGGAGTTGATGTGTGTGTGTGTCGGGTGACCAGGAATGGCTGGCAAAGACACAGGGACAAAGGGCTTGAGAGGGCGGGTCATTAAGACTGGACAAAGTGCCTGGGGAGCAACGCTAGGCATGGGAGTCAATGGGAATGGGGAACATGGCAGGGTGCAACTAGAGGCAGGGAAGGAGAGAGACAGATTGGCTGATGTATCCCTAAAGGGCTAGAATCTTCTGACGGTTACATGGGGTAAATCCTGGGTAACGCAGTTTACAGGGCTGACTGAGTTTGGCTCATGATTTATTCTGATGCAAGGCTCCAAAGACCCCTGTACAATAGTAGGTTTTCTGATCAGCTGATCAAACTCCTCTAGACACGTAAAGCTCCCTTGAATGCACACAAATACATCTAGAGTACTTCTGATAAGACACAGAAACCAGAGACAGGGTCCATTTGATGCAAATAGTATTTTACACTAAAATGCTTTATGCCTGAATTAGATTTTGCAAAAACTTGCCTGTGCAAAGTTATATGTAAAAGACATGCCAGTGAAGATATTCCTGACTTCTGAACTTGATAATTCACCCCTTAGTATGGTCATGGCATTATATTTTTTAAAATGGAAATCTATTTCAAAGAGATTGCCTGAAAGCTATAGAATATGTCACTAGGCTAATCATAGTAAAGTAATACAGCAGACACTATTAAGAATTCAGCGATGACTGACTCTCCCGGGGTTTTTGAGGTAACTGCAGCATTTTGCTGTACTGCAATCAATATAGAAAGACTGTGTTACGTCTTAAATGGAAACCACCCTGTACTTTTTTCTCCCAGCATTTAAGAGCATTGTGACGGTCCACGCCCCTAGGGTCAGGGCAGCGTGGCCTATCCGTCACAGTCTATAAAGCACCCCTTCTGTGAAGGGCAGCATGGCCTAGTGGCCAGAGTCTGTAGCACCACCCTTTGGTGCAGGGTAATGTGGCCTAGCAGCCAGAGTCTACAGAGCTGCCCACTGATGCATGGCAGCAGGGCCTAACGGCCAGAGTCCATAAAGTAGCCCTTTGATGTAAGGCAGCATGGCCTAGTGGCCAGAGTCTATAGCACTGGGGCGCTCTTTATGGGGTGTGGCAGCCCTGGTAGGGGGGGCCCAGGCCCACCTGACTCCACCAGGCCCCGACCCAGGCCCTAACAGTGGCGTAGCGGCTTGCCACTGACTCAGCAGGGGGGTTCTACCAAAACACACTGAGTTTCCCCAGGTGGGAGGTACTACTCTATCACCCTCCCTGAGTCACTTCCTACCAGAGTCTCTGTTGGGGTTTCCCATGAGATGTCAGGTCGTCTGTGCTTGGCAGGGCCAGTTGTCTACAGGGATTCCTCCAGATGCCGAGGTGCAGGTGGGCCATGGATGGTTTCGATTCCTGGCGCAGTCAGAGGTTGTGGCTGGCCCTCCGCAGGAGCTTCCCAGACAGGTCCTTCCCCGGCAGCTTCCAGCCCAGAATGAGCTGGTCTCCTTCCCTTTATACTACTAGAGCACTTGGAGCATGCCCAGTCTTGCCAGGAAGGCGCGACTTATGCTGTCAATACCATGGGCTTAACTCTGTCTGGGCTAGTGCGGGGTAAACAGACCCCATCACAAGCATATTTTGTAAGGTGCTCAGCACTCTGGACCCAGTTCAGCAAAGTACTTAACCTTGTGCTTATTTTTTATGGCACTTCCCAGAGCTTAAGTTTAAGCATGTGCTTTAGCAGATCATGACTAAAACACTCAGTGTCTGGGCAGGATCAAGGCCTAAATGAACTAATGCTTGCAGAATCGATTGCACAGTAAACTCTGGAGAATGAAACCCTCTGTTTATTCACAGGAAAACCACAGCATGGATGGTGGGCATGTCAAATTTCAGCCTTGCACACTCCAAACCACCATCTGGATAGGATCTTCCTGCTTGCTGAAGTGAACAGACAGCTAAATTTCATCCCATTCAATTCCTGGTCTCTGCTGAGACTGCCAGTTATGTTACCACCAAAGAACCAGCAGTGGGCAAATTTTACTCATTGACCCACACTGCATTTAACCAGTGATGTAGTGGTGAACGGATCTGTGCTCCACTATCAAATGTAAAAGAGCAATATTTAACTAATACTGAACTGTGTCCCAGTAATACTTCAGAAATTATATATATTAGTACCCGGAGAGCCCAAACCAAAAACAAGCAGAGAAAATGTGCACAAATTCTAAGGTCTCCCAGAATTCCAAGAATGGACCACGGCTTAGAACTCCTCTGAAACTGGTCACACAAAGCCTTATGAAACCTAAAAACTTTCATAGAATCATAGGACTGGAAGGGACCTCGAGAGGTCATCTAGTCCCATCCTCTGCACTCATGACAGGACGAAGTATTATCTAGATCATCCCTGACAGGTGTTTGTCTAACCCACTCTTAAAAATCTCCAATGATGGAAATTCCACAACCTCCCTGGGCAATTTATTCCAGTGTTAAACCATGCTGACAGTCAGGAAGTTTTTCCTAACATCCAACCTAAATCCCCCTTGCTGCAATTTAAGCCGATTGCTTCTTGTCCTATCCTCAGAGGTTAAGAACAATAATTTTTCTCCCTCCTCCTTGTAATCTTTTATGTACCTGAAAACTGTTATCGTGTCCCCTCAGTCTTCTTTTTCAAGACTAAACAAACCTAATTTTTTCAGTCCTCCCTGGTAGTCATGTTTTCTACACCTTTAAAGATTTTTGTTCCTCTTCTCTGGACTTTCTCCAATTTATCCACATCTTTCCTAAAATGTGGCACCAAGAACCAGATACAATACTCCAGTTAAGGCCTAATCAGCACAGAGTAAAGCAGAAGAATTACTTCTCGTGTCTTGCTTACAACACTCCTGCTAATGCATTTCAGAATGATGTTAGCTTTTTTTGCAACCTTGTTACACTGTTGACTCATATTTAGATTGTGGTCCACTATGACTCCCAGATCTCTTTCCTCAGTACTTCTTCCTAGGCAGTCATTTCCCATTTTGTATGTGTGCAACTCACTGTTCCTCCCTAAGTGGAATACTTTGCATTTGTCCTTATTGAATTTCATCCTGTTTACTTCAGATCATTTCTCCAGTTTATCCAGATCATTTTAAATTATAATCCTATCCTCCAAAGCACTTGCAATCCCTCCCAGCTTGGTATCATCTGCAAACTTTACAAATGTACTCTCTATGCCATTATCTAAATTACTGATGAAGATATTTAACTGAACCGGACCCAGAACCAATCCCTGTGGGATCCCACTCGTTATGCCCTTCCAGCATGACTGGGAACTGATAACTACTCTCTGGGAACGGTTTTCCAACCAGTTATGCATCCACCTTATAGTAGCTCCATCTAGGTTGCATTTCCCTAGTTTATGAGGAGGTCATGCAAAAGAGTATCAAAAAATTTACTAAAGTCAAGATATACCACATCTACCATTTATTCCCTATCCACAAGGCTTGTTCCCCTGTCAAAGAAAGCTATCAGGTTGGTTTGACATGATTTGTTTAACAAATCCCTGCTGTTACTTATCACCTTATTATCTTCTAGATGTTCGCAAACTGATTGCTTAATTATTTGCTCCATTATCTTTCTGGGTACAGAAATTAAGCTGACTGGTCTGTAATTCCCCAGGTTGTCCTTATTTCACTTTTTAATCGATTGACACTGTATTTGCCCTTTTCTAATCTTCTGGAATCTCTCCCGTCTTCCATGACTTTTCAAAGATAATCGCTAATGGCTCAGATATCTCCTTAGTCAGCTCCTTGAGTATTCTAGGATGCATTTCATCACGCCCTGGTGACTTGAAAACATCTAACTTCTCTAAGTAATTTTTAACTTGTTCTTTCCCTATTTTAGCCCCTGATCCTACCTCATTTTCATTGGCATTCACTATGTTAGATGTCCAATCATCACCGACCTTCTTGGTGAAAACTGAAACAAAGAAGTCATTAAGCACCTCTGCCATTTCCACATTTTTCTGTTATTGTTTTTCTCCCTTCATTGAGTAATGGGCCTACCCTGTCCTTGGTCTTCCTCTTACTTCTAATGTATTTGTAGAATGTTTTCTTGTTACCCTTTTATGTCTCTAGCTAGTTTGATCTCGTTTTGTGCTTTGGCCTTTCTAAGTTTATCCCTATATACTTGTTTATAGTCATCCTTTGTAATTTGACCTAGTTTCCCCTTTTTGTAGGGCTCTTTTTTGAGTTTTAGATCATTGAAGACCTCCTGGGTAAGCCATACTTCCTATCTTTCCTACGCAGAGGGATAGTTTGCTCTTGTGCCCTTAATAAATGTCTCCAAAAAACAGCCAACTGTCTTCAATTATTTTTCCTCTTAGATTTGTTTCCCATGGGATCTTACCTACTAACTCTGAGTTTGCTGAAGTCTGCCTTCTTGAAATCCATTGTCTTCATTTTTCCGTTCTCCCTCCTACCATTCCATAGAATCATGAACTCTGTCATTTCGGGATCACTTTCACCCAAGCTGCCTTCCACTTTCTAATTCTCACTCAGTTCCTCCATAGTTGTCAAGATCAAATCTAGAACAGCCTCTCACCCCAGTAGCTTTCTCCACCTTCTAAAATTAAAAATGGTCTCCAATACATTCCAAGAACTTGTTGGATAATCTGTGCCCTGCTGTGTTATTTTCCAACAGATGTCTGAGTAGTTGAAGTCCCCCATCAACACCAAGTCCTGTGCTTTGGATGATTTTGTTAGTTGTTTAAAAAAAGCCTCATCCACTTCTTCCTGGTTAGGTGGTGTGTAGTAGACCCCTACCATGACATCACCCTTGTTTTTTACATCTTTTATCCTTGCCCAGAGACTTTCAACAAGTCTGTCTCCTATTTCCATCTCAACCTCAGTTCAAGTGTATACACTTTTAATATATACTATAAGGCAACACCTCCTCCCTTTTTTCTCTCCCTGCCTTCCTGAGCAAGCTGTATCCTTCTATACCAATATTCCAGTCATGCGTATTATCCCATCAAGTCTCTGTGATGCCAACTATGTCATAGCTGTGTTTATTTACTAGCATTTCACATTCTTCCTGCTTATTTCTCATACTTCTTGCATTAGTACGCAGACATCTAAGATACTGATTTGACACCCAACCCCTCCGCCCAGTTCTGTCCTGTCTTTCTTTTATCCCTGCTATAACAGCTCATGCTCCTCCTCAATTTCTGACCCTTCTCCCAGGTCTCCATGTTTTGATCATTTACAACTGCTCAGATATCAGACACACACCATCTGAGCCCCAGCTAAATGACAATGAAGGAAATTGCTGCCAAAAGTATTTGTAGATGCTGAATACTCAACAGCACTAATAAGTATTTACAGAAAGGTCAGGAAATGTTCTATCCCCATCTGCCATTATATTTGCTATAGAAAGAGCTGTCCATCTTTCTGGAGATAAAAGGTCTCCCTGGCTACATTTTCCGTGTCAGTGTCTACTGTGTCAGTTACTGATGGCTTCCCCCCAACAGCATCACAAACTTTGTACTAGAGGCACCCATTCAAACAGACAGAAACAGCAGCATTTCTTCGTCATAGTCAAAAGTGCAGACCATTTTCATTTAGATTTCAGACTTCAGTGAAGAACTAAAAATAAAATAAAAATAATTAAAAAAATCTACTTACAAAACAGAATTGTAAAGTGCTCATATAATGCTGCATTATCTGAAAGATAGTTATTATAATCAAGACAGCTCTGCTTTGCTCTACAATCTTTCTAATGAGATGCACTGGCAAATACTATTCCAATTTTTATATAAAAATTACCTTTACTTGTTTTCACATCTTCTAATTTTTTAAAAATATATAACCAGACAGAACAAGAGCTCACACAACCAGCAGCTTTATTAGTTGTGCTCCTAAAAGTATAAGCAGGCAGGCTCCTGAAATGGGTGAGATTTACAAATCCTTTAATGTATTGTCAGCAACTGTTGTTATTGTGATTAAAGGCTGACTGATTTACAGTACAGCTGTGTTTAGGCAGTTAGAGGCATTTGTCTCATCACAAAAGACACTATCAGTGTTTGGTAAACTTCTAACCTAGTTTGACAAAGACTCCTTTTGCAGCTTGCTAAAATAAGATTAAAAAACAAATATTTAAAAACATCTTTAAATAAGGCTAAACAACATGGTGGCTTGATTATAGCATTCTGCTAGAATGATCATTCTTAGAATCTTAGAACTGACAGTATATTTAGCATGCTGAGTTACAAATTATTTTGATCTTGTTGCACACATACTCAAGGATAATGATTCTGACAATGTTATAAAGAAGTCAGAGAAATTGTTTCTGGAAATACCCAGTGATGAGCTCCCAAAATCCTAATAACTGGTTCCCTACCAGGTCCTTGGTGGTACATCGCCTGTGGGTGGGAGTGGGTTCTTCACTTGCTCCAGGTTTTCGGCGGCATTTCGGCAGCAGGTCCTTCACCCAGAGTGAGTGAAGACACCCCCCCGCCCCGTCACCAAAGTGCCACCAAAGACCTAGTAGGGAACCGTATGGTGAGTACAAGCCCCATGTGCCTGTCTCCCCCCTCCATCCGACCCCAACCCACGTCCTGCCCCTGACTGCCCCCCTCAGAACCCACAACCCATCAACTCCCCCTGCTCCTTGTCCCCTGACCACCCCTTTCTGAGACCCCCCTACCCTAACTGCCCCCCAGGACTCCAACCACTACCCAACTCGCCCCGCTCCCTGTCCCCTGACTGCCCCGACCCCATCCACCACCACCCAGAAAGAGCCCTGGAACTCCCACGCCTACCCAAGCCCCCCGTTCCCTGTCCCCTGATGACCCCCCCAGAACCACCGCCCCCTCCAACCTCTCCCTGCCCCTTATCAACCCCTCCTCCCAGCCCAGGCCCAGCCCCCTTACCATGCTGCTCAGAGTGGCAGGAGCTGCAGAGCTGCTCTGGTGCCAGCGGCACGGCACGCTGGAGCTCTGTGGGGGGAGGGGAGGAATTGGGGGGGGCTGGGGGAGCCTCCCCAGCTGGGACCTCAGGCAGGCCGGACTTTTGTATTTTTCCAAGTAATTACTGCATGGGGGTTAAAATAAATTGCGACAATCACATTTTATATCCTAGGGTATAGAAATCAGAAGTATCCTGTATTTAGCCATTTGTCCAATATTAATATCTACATGTGGTAATAATATGCAGCAGGCCAATATTGATCTAATGCGGCTTTATTAAACTGCAATATTTCTGTGACTATATTTTTGGTGTTTTCTAGACTTTCAAGTAATTACTAGTCAGGCAGTCATTGTTTTTAATACAACGGAGAATGGTCTTGTGGTTCAGGTTCTGGAAGGGCGCTCAAGAGATCTGGATTCAATCTGTGTTATGGGTCTTTCTGGGTGACCTCAGTTCACACTGAAATTTAACAGGAGTTAATCTTTTGATTATCCCAGCCTTAAATCTCAGTGCCCCAGTTCCCCACTGTAAAATGAGCTGATGGAAATTTTTGTTTTTGTTTCACTGGAGATTTTTCATTAGGTATTTTGTTTTTCAATAAAAAATTTTGAAAACAACTTTCATTTCATTCTGGTGGGAAAAAATCCCTCTGTTTCATTTTATTTCCTCCTGGAAAAAGGTGAAGGAGATGAAAATGAAAGTAACTGAAGGGAGAAAAGCATTTTCCCTCCTTCTGCCCCTTCTTGTCTTTTTCTTGTGCAGGATAAAAGGGGGGAAGAAAAAAACCAAAATCAATTGTGATAAAGTCAGATTGTCTCACAATTCTGAAATGGAAAACTCTACAAAAATGGTTTGTGGCTCCTTTGTGAAAATTGTCCTCATCAGTGGAACTCCATTGTTCAATACAAAAAAAATGAAAATTTTTGACTAGTTCTAGAGAAGAATTATACTTCCTTTCTCACATAGTATGTGTCTTGTCTGTTTAGATTATAAAATCTCTGTGCATGTACAACAACACACACAGTAGGGCCCCGATTTTAGCCTGAGATAATAGGTTCTACAATGCAGTACAATAATAATAAAAACAACAATTTCCCACCTTTATTAATTTACAGAGGTAGTCAGGGAAAAAAAAGAAAGAAGAAAAACTCCTGCAGGATATAGTGAGGCAAACTTCCTCTTTCAGGTGGCCAAGTCTACTAGCAGAGGTATGTTCAACACTCTATTATTGCTTTTTCATAATGGTTTTGTGACAATCACATAAAACAGTATGTGTCCCATTACAGCAGACATAATTCAGTCTTGTCTGCAGAAATGTATCAGTATTTTTGCACAGTTAGAAAGTAGATTCTCAGACTCCCTCAGCTATTATGTTAACTAGACCTTACTAGACCTTCACTAAAAACACAGGAAAGGGAGAATGTGAAATTTGCATGCACTTTGAGTTACCTGCAACTTTTACATTCTCTTTGGTCTGCCCACAGAATTTACCATGAAAGGCCAAGCTACTAACGTAGGTTGAGAGCAGTAATTCTGAAAACATATATGTTGTACTCATGATTAGTTCTGATTTTTATGACTCAAATTTGCCAGTAGTAAATTTGCAATTTCCAAGGTTCCCATGTCCAATTTCTACCCTTCCTTAGAAAAGCTCTTTTCAGTTTGCTGACCTGATGGGAACTTTAAAGAGTGATAAGTTAAATCAAATCAGTTCAATATGCCTTAACGTCAGTAATAGTCCCTGCAAGAATGAAAGCAGATATACATTTAAAAATAATCTCAACAATGAAAATAGCCCAAGGTCATATTTACTAAGCAAAATATTAAAATATAAAACAATGAATTCTGAGCAGCATAATCAAAAAGAAACACCTTCTTTTACATTAGGAATGCTCTGAACTGCTGTCTTTGTCGTTTCGTCTTTTTTTTTTTCCCCCCATTAAATCAGACACTTCTAAATCAAGCCCTCAGGGAGTAAGAGACAAAAGTGATGAGAATGCAATGCGTGAATATAAAAGTGGAGCATGTCTTTTATAACTAACTCTGTTCAGAGATCAAGGGAAATGTCACTGTTTATAGCCATCAGTAAAGAATCAATGTAATTATATTTGTAGTGTCAATATTCTAATACATACACTGTAAAGCCACAATTACAATTTACATCTGAGCTGAACTAGGGTGTTTATCTCTCAGCTCTTTCTTTGTGTAAAATAATATCCCAAAGCCTATTTTAAATTACAGCCACCTGATTTTAACTGTAAAATACGAAGGGTCAGTACTGCACCTGGATCTGTTATACAGTGCAAACTGTACTGACCCATCTCAGAAATCTGGGTTCAAAAGCAAATGGAGAGCTTCTGCTCTTTAATCTTCTAAAGTACTACAGCAATCATGAACTCAGTCTCAGGGTGAAGGAAGGAAATGCTCCATCCTTGGAGCAACCCCTGTCAGATCATTCATGCTGCAGTGAATTTAAGAGCACTGGCACCAGGATCCTCCCCGTCCCCACCCATTATTGGTTACTAATATTTTGTGGAGAGGCTGAATTTTGGGAGCGGGGGCATGTGAGAGTAGTGGTATTGTTGCCCGGTTCTGCTCAGAAACCAACCTCTGCCATTTGTGACACCAGAATGAGCAGATTGTGCAGATATCAACAACATGTTCATCCTCTAGTTTCACTGTATGCTTCAGTCAGCAGTAAAACAATTGAAAGTGTTGACACTTAAATTGTAATAATTAGGCTGCATTGTTAATGACCCATACAGAGGATTCTGAACCATTCACACCTCTCAGAGATATTGTTTCAGGCTGACTGAAGACTAAAGATAGACGTCATTGTATCACTTATACTCAGTTTACATTTGCTGGTTATCTTTGCAACCACAAGAGCTAAAGACTCACACTCTTACAGCTCAGGCGTTGTAGCACCAGGTGGCAACCTCCACAGAAAAGTAGCATCTCAGTGAGCCACTGTTTACTGGACCAGTTCAGCCCGTTTTTTCATCACCAATACAATAAATATCATCAGTGTTTCGGTATGGCATTTGGGCTGCTGGTATTTGAGTGAACACGTTGTCTTTGGCCCAAGCACAGTGGAAGATGGAGGGACTAACATTCAATCTCATAAACAACATTCTTCACTGCAGTGATAGATGGAGTTATCTACACTCACGTTAGCCTACCTTGAGTGAGGGTGTTGGTATCAGCAGAAAACTGTAGCTGAGTCCCCACTGCAATCGTAACTCCAGCATCAGCAGCACTTGACCTTCAACCCCCACCACCTGACGGTACAGCCAGCTCGAATTTAAAGCAGCACTTAATTTAAGATAGAGCCTTTTGTGGGTGCACATAAATTAGGTCAGAGGCAACAGCTGAGTTATACTTTAGGCTAACAGTGCACTGAAGGCAAGCCCTCATAGTGTGAATGAAAGAGGATGTATTGGCTGTGAACGCACTGTTTCTCTGGAAAACAACAACAACAATCCGAGATGGCAACTACCACATGGCACCCTACAAAATCCTGAAATTAATTTTTTGGTGATGAACTCTTCCAGTTAATCTACCCTGGAACAAACAGTACATCTCAGCACTGAAAAAAAAATACTCACAGGCAGCATGCAAAAACTTTGTATGCCTCTATCATAATTAATTGCCACCAGTGAAAATGATAATAGTTAATAGTTAATAATATTTCAGTGGTTGTCTAACAGAAAACCCTAATGCTAGCAGCACAGCTCAGGTGAGTCACCTTGCAATAACAAACATATGATACACTGTGGAAAAAATAAACACTAGATAGACGTTCCCCCAGAGGTTATTATAGATATTGATAACATAGCGCTAATAGCTTGCTTTGACTGTTTCTAAGATAGGACAGTCAACATCAATTGCTTTTTCTTGTTCACTGACCATTTTTCTACTCCAGTTTGCTTTAACCAAGGAGAATACAGAAGCATTATCTTTCACTAACAATGGCTTGATTCTTGCTGCATGGATCTCAGAGCACCACTGAATGTGCAGAGCACTGCAGGTTGTGGTGAGGACCTCGTAGAGCAGCACATGAACCAAAGCCTACCCATGCAACAGAGGACAGGTGATGTGTGCAACACAGAGGAGCTCATGGCTCTGCAACAGTACAGGGTGGGGGATTCTGTCTGGGGTCACTTCTCCAGCTTGCTGAGGTGGGGACAACATGGGCCTCTACTACATGGCAGCAGAATGCGCAGCTTTCCAAATGGTGCAGCTGGGGATCTGCACCAGTGAGTCCAGTGTATGTTCAGAACAGCTGTGGATTCCATCTATGTAGTAGCATCACCCCTTGCCCACTGGTAGGATTAAGCCCCAAAACATGTGTACACTCTTCCCTCCCACCTCCTCCCTCTAACACTGGAGGTAGAGCTGGTCGGGAATTTTATGACGGAAAATGCAGTTTCCACAAAAGCAAACATTCCCATAGGAAAATTTTGATTTTGCTGAACATCTTCAATGTTCTGTCAGGAAAATCAAAATGAAATATGCCTATTCAACCCAAACTGGAATTTTGTTTTATTAATTGGACTGGAAATGTTTCAAATCAGTTCCAAAAGAAAATTAAAGCTGTATTTTCCTAATGTATTGCCCTATGGGAGTTGTACCTCAAGCCCACATTGTCTCCTAGAGACTAGGCTCCCTGAAGAACAACATCTCCCACAATGCAATGTGGACCCAGTACACCAATCTGTGTGGTGCATCATAGGACACCCAGTCAGAGAGCCTGATATCCCCATTCTCTCTGAGGGTACGTCTACACTGCACGATTATTTCGAATTAGCTTAAACCGATATTACAAAACAGATCTAATAAAATCGGTTTAGCGCGTCCTTGCTATTGTAAATCATATGATAATGTTGACTAACCAATCGCACAACAATATGCAAATAATCTTAGTAAAATGTTTATATGTTTAAACGTTGCTATATAAGAAAGAACTTGTGATCTTAATCACATATAATTTTAATGGCAGCGATTAATTTTTGTTGTGAGTCTATATCGCAGTTGACTTATAACTGCGATTATTGACAGCCCTAGTTATATTAATCATATTTCCCAATGACATAATTTACTTAATATCATATATTTCTTTGAACAATTTATATATGTGTGCCCATAAAAGTACTTCTGTGTACCGAACGTACTACTTATATTTTCCTGGTCTAGATTACCAGGACAAGCTTTTACAGACCTTTGAATTCCTACGAAATAAAATCTAATAATGATAAAGATTAACATTTGGTGTGCAAAAATTATGCCTCTCCCTAATACTATAGATAGGTGGCTCAAAAGTAATTATTTTCTTTTTATTCATTTTAGCATTAAGGTACCAGACTTTAGTTATCCGCACAGTACCAGTTTATCTCCTTTCTCAATATCTAATGAAAAAGAACAATATTTACAAAACGTCGGTCACTTCTTTTTCTGCCTCTCAGCTCGGCAGAGTATCATGGTTCAGTCCTCTCAAGTGAGCTTGGTTGTGGAATGATATAAAGACCCACACATAAGACAAGGTTAAAAAATTAGTCATTGATACGCCTTTTACCCATTTTACAATGTAGAATTTTAATGAGGAATTGCTGTAAGGGACTTTGCACAGACAAAGCAGTTTAATTAACTCAGCAATTCAGAAAGCAGCCTGAGTTAATGACTCCTTGTAATTTTTAAATTATCAAGGAAGAACCTTTGTTTGTGCGTCTTTTTCTTTTTACTACTGTATATCATATTAAAATTTTTCCTTCTAAACGTAGGCCAATAATTTATATTTTATTATCTTTCGTTTGGCAAATAAACAAATGATGTAAACAAATTATGTGAGGGGCACACACAGGGTATTCACAGATGGCAGTATTGTCGGACGTTTGGTGCTTTTTATTGTTTGCGTTTATGCATTCAACCATTTTATAATCGGTTCAAAATTTCTAATGTGAGTCTGTAGGTTGAGAAATTCATCATGATGATAAGGAACAAGGAAGACCTCCAAATTGAAAACCATTAGTGTGTGAAGTGAGAATGGGAACAATGTGGATCCTATGTCTTCCCGTGCATGACAACACAGGCTTAGGGCTCATAGACAAGGCTGCGAAGTCGATGATGGCTTCAGTAGGCCGTGGCTTCTCATTATTGCAAGAAAGTTGTCACAATGCACACTCACTCTGCAGGCGTTACTTCGTCCTATATTGTAAAATGCACTGGAGAGTATTCAGACTTGTACCTCAAGCACTAGAGAAGTTTCCTACAACAAAGGCTGCTATTTGGGGGTTTTCTACATAGGAGGTGGCGATGCATATATCACCCATAAGTTTAACTATAGGCTGGATTTTCAAAAAGAGTGAATCCAGCATAAAACCATTTTAGAGTCAAATCAAAAGCAAGCCTCTGATCTTTGAGTGCATTCAATTATTGGGTGCCTTCGCTGAGGTCAGCCTTTGCGCACTCTCAGCTACCCACTGATGTCAGCCGGAGTTGTGGGTGCTCACCAGGCCCAAGGATGTCTCAGTTTGGGTTCCAGACTTTGAGACACTCAAAATCAGGCGAGCAGATTTGGGAATTTTGCGCCCATACATTCATTGGTTCTCCATTTACCTTCTGTGATTGAAATGGGTAAAATATTTCAATTAAAATAATAGAGTAAGTAATAGCAATAATATTTACTATCTCACAGGGAGGGATCTGAGGTTTAATAGCTTGGGGACTCCTGAAAAAAGGTGGCACAGAAGTGGAGAATTATTATACAACACCAATAGCATTTGTGCCTTCCACAACTTTAATAAGACCTTTTTTCACTCGCATTGACGTGGCTTATATTTAATCTGGAGTTAAATAGCTGTAGATAACAAACCAATCCGTGGTTTATTTTTCCCCCCTTTGGCTTTTTTTCTTGTTTTCCCATTAAAAAAGGAAGATGGACAGAGTTTGCCAAAGCAGTGGATAACTGAGAACTAATATAAAGGACTGTGTGTTATATTTTTAAATATTTGGACTGTCACCGGATAAAGCTGGTGGTTTGGCATTCTCATTTCACAGACATGCGGCTTGATTCAAATCTGCACTGATAAAAGGTGAGTCTTTTGATTCGTATTTACTAGGCTCTGATCAGCATCCAGCGTAGCTTATATCATACTGAATCTAATACAGAAAATTAAAAATCTACCTTAAATATAAAATTTTAAACTCGTTTTACATTTTTACTGAATGGTTTTCTTTTCAAGAATAGTTTCCTTATTTTTATTATAATTTACATTTACTGTAAATATATCTAGATTCATAAATAAATAGATTTGCGTCCTGTAATACACATCTCTATACACAGCAACTCATTATTCTATCCTCAGAGACAATTGAGAACCATCCAGTGTTGTAACTCACTTAGAAGCTCGTTATTCTGAGAATTCATACAAGGAAGGGACACTTCTTAAATAGTGAGGATGAATATGATGCATTTGTCAAGCAACCATTTGAAGATATTGGATGCAGATTTATCTTAGGGCTTTGATACTCCAAACGTTTGGTACAGATTTTCTAGGACTCCAATGCTTTATGCCAGAGTGAGGGAAAGTCACCCTCCTCCCACCCTGCATGAAAAACAGATGTAGACTAAACCGTGCACTCAGATTCCCTGACCAGTTCATTTAGGCCACCTGAAAGGGTCTACTCCTCTATATACCATATACAGAGTTTTTGAGACATACCGTTAAATCGGTATATCGGCCATTAAACCGATTTAAAGTCGCAGTGTAGACCTGGCCTTATATTCCAGGCTCCTGTTTAATGCTGATTTGACTCAAAAGGAAGCATTTCAAGTCAATTCAACAAAGTGAAAAATATCAATATCAGAATAGCAAAAATGTTTTGATTCAGAAACATCAAAACATTTCAAATTAAAACAAAATTTTTCAGAATTCTGTTCCAAATTTTTTTACATTTCAACTTTTCATCCTGTTTTGGGACGAAAACAAATTCCAAAGTTTGTTCTGCTCTAATTAAAGGCTCCATTTTCAGCCAGCATCAAGCTGGGCTCTGAATTTACATGTCCACTTTGCACAAACTATTCCCTCAAAAAGCGTTTGTGTGGAGAATACAAAACCTACAAACTTTTGCCTGGGCACAAAATTGGAGATGAACATGTGGTCACAAACTCAGAAAATACTGAAAAACCATAAAAAAAAGTATATCAAAACTGAGAATAATACAGGCCTTACTTCTCCACAGGGTATCCAACCTTCCAGTGCTCAGAGAACTGGAACAGCGAAGTATGTTCTTATATCTTTTGATTTACCATACATAAGGAAACTTCCACTCTTTAAGACCTGAGACACTTACCTAGAAATAAAGAAGAGCGCACATTAAGCAGAGCTACATTTTTTGTTCACTTTTGTTTTTTAAAATGACAAAGAAACTTTGGTCAAACTTTTTATTATACTTTATAATTCTATGTTATAAATACTTTATATGCATAATATTAATATTGCATTTATAAATGATTTATATAGTGTTAATAAATTATTAGTAGTTGTTCTAATGAATGCTTAATCAATTGTTATATTGTTCTGAAGCCTAACAAATCAGTAGGTTTCTTATAACTCTGGCGTATAACCATCATTTCTTGCATGTTACATACTTATAATATTTATAAGTTTTATTAAATCTTTACTCATCATTTGTAAATGGAACCTTAATGTCAGTGCAACCAAGAATTTCTTAACTGGTGCGATGCCATATACACTAAAACAATATACAAAAAGATGGAGCTTCATTAATAGATAAGGCTGAAATTCAGGAGGCAATCCTATTCAGGACAACACTTTAAAGGTGCTTAGCGATAAGCATTTACTTAAACTTCCACCTTTAGGCCAAGACTTGACAATAGCAGACTTGATCATGTTATGTTCTTTCCTGAACTGAGGCCTGTATTTGGATATCACATAAAAAGTTAAGAGAGACTAATGTGGGAGGATAAACTAAGGAACAAAACAATATTTGGATTATACTTCTGATTATTTATTTTAATGATTCAGGACCCAATTTTGCAGTCTTTGCTCATGTAAATAGACCTTACTTTCAAGAATACTTCCATCAATTTCAGTAGCACATGTGCGGATATGGGCTGCATGATCAGGCCCAAGCTTTGTATTCTGGGATTATGGCTTGTAGAACATTAAAAATGAATACAGCATTTTTGGCTTCCGTTCATTCAGGCGAGCACTTAAGTACCTCCTTAAGTGCTGTCCAAAATAGCAGTGCTTCCTAAAATTGGGAGCAAAATGTTTCTATTAGGGCTCTCTAGCGATTTAAAAAACATGATTTATCGTGCTGTTAAACAATAATAGAACACCATTTATTTATATATTTTTGAATGTTTTCCACATTTTCAAATATATTTATTTCTATTTCAACAAAGAATACGAAGTGTACAGTGCTCATCTTATATTTTTTATTGTAAATATTTCAACTGTAAAAATAAAAGAAATAGTATTTTTCAATTCACTTAATACAAGTGCTGTAGTGTAAAGTGCTCTTTACCATGAAAGTTAAACTTACAAATGTAGAATTATGCTCAAAAAATAACTGTATTCAAAAATAAAACGTCAAACTTTAGAGCCTACAAGTGCACTTAGTCCTACTTCTTGTTCAGCCAATTGCTCAGACAAACAAGTCTGTTTACATGCACAGAAGATAATGCTGCCCATTTCTTGTTTACAATGTCACCTGAAAGTGAATGTAAATGTAAACAAACTTGTTTGTCTTAGCAATTGGTTGAACAAGAAGTAGAACTTGGTGGACTTGTGGGCTCTGAAGTTTTACATTGTTTTGTTTTTGAGTACAGCTATGTAACAAAAAAATCTACATTTGTAAGCTACACTTTCACAATAAAGAGATTGCACTACAGTACTTGTATGAGGTGAATTGAAAAATATAATTTCTTTTATCATTTTTACAGTGCAAATATTTGTAATACAAATAATATACAGTGAGCACTGTTCACTTGTATTCTATGTTGTAATTGAAATCAATATATTTGAAACCATAGAAAAACATCCAAAATATTTAATAAATTTTATTGTTTAACAGTACAATTAAAACTGTGATTAATCACGATTAATTTTTTAAATGGCGATTAATTTTTTTGAGTTAATCGCGTGACTTAACTGCGATTATTTGACAGCCCTAGTTTTTATATATATTTCCCATGACATATTTATATATATTTCTTGAACAAGTTTATAATATTTCCCCATAAAGTACTCTGTGGTACCAACTCTACTATATTTTTATCCTTCTAAGATTACAGGACAAGCCTTTTACAGACCTGTTATTCCTACAAAATAAAATCTATAAAGATTAAAGATTAACATTTGTTGAAAAATGCCTCTCCCTAATACTATAGAGATGCCATAAAAAGTAATACTTTTCTTTATTATATCATTTTATGGTACCAGAACTTTAGTATCCCACAGTACCAGTATCTCCTTCTCAATATCTAAATGAAAAAGAACACATATTACAAAAAGTGGTCACTTCTTTTCTCTGCCCTCTCAGCTCGGCAAATATATGTTAAGTCTCTTCAAAGTGAGCTGTGTTGTGGAATGAGATAAGACCCACAGTAAAGACAAAGGTTTAAACAAAATTAGTCATTGTAGACGCACTTTTACCCATTTTGACAATGTAGAATTTTAATGAGAGAATGCTGTAAGGACTTTGCACAGAAACAAGCAGTTTAATTAACTCAGCAATTCAGAAAGCAAGCCTGAGTAATGACTTTGTAATTTTTAATTATCAAGGAAGAACCCTTGTTTGTGCGCTCTTTTTCTTTATTACTACTGTATATCCTATTAAAATTTAATTTCCATTCTCAAACTAGGCCAATAATATTTTCATTGTTTGGCAAATAAAAACAATAATGTAAACAAATTAGTGAGGGGCACACACAGGGTATTCACAGAATGGCATTGTCGGGTTTGTGTTTATTGTTTTGGTTTAGCATTCAAACCATTTTATAATCGTTCAGAAATTTCTAATGGATACATGTAGAGTGAAATTCATTCATTGATGTAAGGAACAAGGAAGACCTCCAATGAAAACCATAGTGGTGTGAAGTTGAGAATGGGAACAAATGGGGAGCCTATGTCTCCCGTGAATGACACAGATGGCTTAGGGCTTCATAGACAAGTGCTGGGGTCGTGATGGCTTCAAGGTAGGGCCAGTGGGCTTCTAATTATGCAAGAAAAGTTCACAATGCACACTCATCTGCAGGGTTACTTCTCCAATTATTGTAAAAGCACTGGAGAGTAGCAGACTTGTCACCTCAAGCACCTGAGAAGTTTCCTACACAAAGGCTGCTATTTGGGGGTTTTCTACAAGGAGGTGGAGATGAATTTCACCCATAAGTTTAAACTATAGCCTGGATTTTCAAAGAAAGGTGCATCCAGATAAACCATTTAAGGTCCAAATTTCAAAAGCAGCCTCTGATTTTGAGTGCATCAATTATTGGGTGCCCATCCTGAGTCACCTGAGCACTCTCAGCTCCCACTGATGTCAGCCGGAGTTGTGGGTGCTCAACCAGGCCCAAGATGTCTCAGTTTGGGTTCCAGAACTGAGACACTCAAAATCAGCGAGCGATTTGGGAAATTTTGGCCCTAACATTCATTGGTTCTCCATTTACCTTCTGTGAAATGGGTAAAATAATTCAATAAAATGAATTAGAGTAAGTAATAGCAATAATATTTACTTATCTCACAGGAGGGATATGAGGTTTAATAGCTTGGGGACTCCTGAACAAAAGGTGGCACAGAAGTGAGAATTATTATACAACACCATTAGCAATTTTGCCTCCACAACTTTTTAATAAGACCTTTTTTCACTCGCATGAGTGGCTTATATACATCTGAGTTAAATAGCTGTAGATAACAAACAATCCGTGGTTTATTTTTTCCCTGCTTCTGTCCAAATAGAAGATGGACAGAGTTTAGCCAAAAGCAGTGGATAACTGAGAACTAATATAAAGGACTGTAGTGTTAATATTTGTTAACTATTTGACTTACACCAGGATAAAGCTTTTTGGCATTCATTTCACAGCACAATGGGCTTGATCCAAAGCTCACTGAATAAAGGTGAGTCTTTTGATTCGTTTTACTAGGCTCTGAATCAGATCCAGCGTTAGCTTATATCATACTGAAATCAATAACAGAAAATGTTAAAATCTACCCTAAATATAAAATTTAAAAAACTGTTTAAATATTTTACTGAACTGGTTTTTTTTTCAAAATGTTTCCTTATTTTTTATATAATTTTGAAATTTACTGCTAATATACTACATTCATAAATAAATAGATTTGCGTCCTGTATACACATCTGTTACCACAGCAACTCATTATTTCCTCAGCAGACAATGAAAACCTCCATTTGGAACTCACTTAGAAGCTCGTTATTCTGAATTTCATACAGAAAGGGACACTCTTAAAAGTGAAGATGAATAATGATGCATTTGTCAAAAACCCATGAAGATTTGGATGCCAGATTTATCTAGGGCTTTGATACTCCAAACGTGGTACAGATTTTCTAGACTCCAATGCTTTATGCAGAGTGAGGGAAAGTCACCGCTCCTCCCACCCTGCATGAAAACAGAGTGAGACTAAACCGTGACTCAAATTCACCTGACCAGTTCATTAGGCCACCTGAAGCTACTCCTCTTATACCATATACAGGAGTTTTGAGACATACAGGGTACGTCTACACTGCACGATTATTTCGAAGTAGTTTAAACCGATATTACGAAACCGATGTTATAAAATTGGTTTTGCGCGTCCACAATGCGATCACAAAATCGATTGCTTGTGTCCATGGTCCAAGGCTACCATCGATTTCAGGAGCGGTGCACTGTGGGTAGCTGTTCCTCAGCTATCCCATAGTCCACTTCCGTGTTGAGAGCACAGTGCCTGATGGGCCAGAAAACACATTGCCCCGGGTGGTGCTGGTACAGCCTCACCCCTCCCTTTGTGAGGCAGCAGACAACCCTTTGGCGCGTTTTTCGCGGAGTGCATTGAGCAAACGCCATAGCACAGCAATCATGGACCCTGAGATCACAAACGGTATCCTGACCGTTGTCAACACCTCGCGTACTCTCGTGCTGACTATACTGAACAATGAACTGCAAAGGCAGGAGGAGAGGAGGAGGCAGCTATTTGCTGAGTGGGCGAGGACAGCGATGACGAGATGGAGCAGAATTCTCCATAACCGCTGGCCCAGCGTTTTGGAGCTACTGCTATTAACGGGGCATCTACTACCATTGAACGCCGAATTTGGGCACGGGAAAACAAGCACAGACTGGTGGGACCGCATTGTTTTGACGGTGTGGGACGATTCGCAGTGGCTGCGAAACTTTCGCATGCGTAAGAGCACTTTCTTAGAACTTTGTGACATGCTTTCCCCTGCCCTGAAACGCGTAATACAAACATGAGAGCAGCCCTCACAGTGGAGAAGCGAGTGGCAATAGCCCTCTGGAAGCTTGCAACGCCAGACAGCTACCGGTCAGTCGGGAATCAATTTGGAGTGGGCAAATCTACTGTGGGGGCTGCAGTGATGCAAGTAGCCAAAGCAATCGTTAAGCTGCTGCTACGAAAGGTTGTGACTCTGGGAACGTGCAGGTGATAGTGGATGGCTTTGCTGCAATGGGTTTTCCGAACTGTGGTGGGGCCATAGATGGAACCATATCCCTATCTGGCCCCAGAACACCAGGGCACCCAGTACGTGAACCGCAAGGGGTACTTTTCAATGGTGGCTGCAAGCACTGGTGGACCACAAGGGACGTTTCACTCACATCCCGTGGGATGGCCAGGAAGGGTTCATGACGCTCGCGTCTTCAGGAGCACTAGTCTGTTTAAACGGCTGCAGCAAGGGAATTACTTCCCAGACCAGAAAATAACCGTTGGGAATGTTCAAATGCCTATAGTTATCCTGGGGGACCCCAGCCTACCCCTTGATGCCATGGCTCATGAAGCCATACACTGGCAGCCTGGACAGTGGTCAGGAGCTGTTCAACTACAGGCTGAGCAAGTGCCGGATGGTGGTAGAATGTGCATTTGGCCGTTTAAAGGGTCGCTGGCGATCATTACTTACTCGCTCAGACCTCAGCCAAACCAATGTCCCGCTTGCTATTGCTGCTTGCTGTGTGCTCCACAATCTTTGTGAGACTAAGGGGGAGACATTTATGGCTGGGTGGGAGGCTGAGGCAAATCACCTGGCCGCTGAGTACGAGCAGCCAGAGACCAGGGCGATTAGAAGAGCACACCTGGAGGCGCTGCGCATCAGAGAAGCCTTGAAAACGAGTTTCAGCACGGCCAGGGTACGGTGTGACTCTGTTTGCTTCCCCTTGATGAACCCTCCGCACTTGATGGACTTATTCAGTGTAAGCACCACCACCCTCCCCCTTTTCATTACAGGTTGGCGAAGGAAATAAATTCTGTATCGTTTAAAAATCATTTATTATTCATTAAAAGTAATTATGCATCTGTTAAAAATCATGAGTTTTCCTTACTAGATTTCCCTGTAAGCAACCCACCCTCCCCCTTTCGATGTATTCTGTATTACAAAGGAACTAAAAAAAGGCAGAGAATTAGGAAGGTGTCCCTGACTGCTGTGCTTTGGAAGGAGGGGAAGGGAAAGGCTACTAAGCACATTGTAGCGTAATTACAGCCTTTTCCTTGAACTCTGCAGGGGTGTGGAGGAGTAGGCGGTGCAGAAAGCCTTCCACCACGCGTTCTTACACGTCTGGGTGAGGGAGATATGGACGTGGGCTTGCAGGGAGGTTATACAGGGGCTGCAGTGGCACTCTGCTACTGTGCTGCTCTTCCTGAAGCTCCACCATGCGTTGGAGGATTTCAGTTTGAGAACGCAGCAGATCCAGCGTTGCTTCTCTCCAACGCTGGTCTTCCTGCCTAGCCCTCTCAGATCGTTCACTGGCATCTTTCCTGTACTTTGCTACCACATCCTTCCAATCATTCTGTTTTTATCCCTCTCATTGCGTGTTACTTCAATAATTTCTGTGAACATTTTCATCTCGCGTCTTCTTCTTCCTCCGCCGTATCACAGCACGCCCTCGTGATGGCATAGGGACTTCTGAGAAATGTGCAGCTGCATGGGGAAGGCAAACCAGGGTGATAAGTATGTGGAAAGATACCTTTTACAGAGCAATGATAGTACTCTTTCACATAGAACACTATCCACCTTACAGAGCACATGTGATCTCTATACAAGGTCGCATTTTGTATCGTTTAAATATTCAGTGTCTGTGTGACTGGTGTGGCACACACACAGACGCAGGTACGGCAAACGTACGTCCACGCGGCGATGGTAAGTGAGGCTTTAAAATTTTGACTTCTCCGCCGTTCATATACACAGTGATCTATATGATGCCTTGCTCCTGTTAAGAGGACCTGCAAAGCCCAAACCCCCCTCTTTCACATCCACCAACAGCGCATGGCTCCTATCATATACGATCGCTGCTAGTGATCACCCTACATCACCCCCCGCATCGCGTTGCTGGTAGCAGGGAAGAATCCTGCTTGCCAGACGCTGAAAACTCGTCGCTATCCCTCCTCCCATCCCCCGCTCTGGCCAGTAGCAAAATCGCCATGTCTGCCCCCTGTTTACATTCCTGATGTTCTACAAGGTAACAATGGATGATATCTCTCTCCTGACAATAGCACCGCAGGAGGCAGATCGTTTGTTTATATGCAATGCCTTCAGTGCAATGCCTTCAATGCCTGCAGTACCAAATGTCTTGCAAAATGCAAGGCGTTGAAAAGTTACCTACTATGGGGGAACGGAGAAGGCTGTCTTGGCCAGAAATGTTCTCATATAGCATAAGGGTTTTTGAGTTCCTCCACGATCGATTCATGAGACATTAATTTGGAGGATTTTCACTCCATCCCCAGACATGTTAACGAAATTTTCCTGTAACAGTAATGGCTGCGACTGCAGCAAAAGCCTGGTGTCAATGCGATCTACAAAAACCGTCTTGTTTTAATCCGTGTTTGGTACAGAATGAAGGGACACTTACCGGAGGTCGCTTCCATGGCTTCACTGTCTGGGCTTCTCGCTTGGGAGCGCAGGGACTGTGATTCTTGGGTCTCAAAAAGATCCTGGCTGTTGGGGTTTACGGACTGCTGTGTGCTATCACCACGGTCATCTTCATCCTCAAATTCGTCTCCATCTTCCCCCTCGGCTACATCCTCAGAAACACTTGATATTTCAATCCCAAAGTCTGAATCCACGGACAGGGGTGGGGCACTGGTAGCGCTGAACCCCAAAATTGCATGTAGTTCAGCATAGAAGCGGCATGTTTTCGGCTCAGAGCCTGACCTTCCGTTTGCTTCTCTGGCTTTTCTGGTAACCCTGTCTAAGTTCCTTCACTTTCACTCGGCACTGAAGGGAGTCTCTGCTGTGCCCTTTATCAGCCATAGACTTTGAAATTCTTCAAAAACTTTTTCATTTCGTCTTTTGAACGCAGTGCTGTGAGCACTGAGTCCTCACCCCAGATAGCGATCAGATCCAGAACCTCCTGTGTGGTCCAAGCTGGCGCTCTTCTTCGATATCAGGAGACTGCATTGTGACGAGTGCAAATGAGCTCTGTGTGGTCACCTGTGTGTGTGCTGACCCTCACGGTGGACAATCAGGAAATGGAATTCAAAGTTCGCGGGGATTCAGGCTTTTTCCTTTTTACCTGGCCAGTGCATCACAGTTTAGTGTCCGATGCTATCATGAGTGCCCCTGTGACAATGGTTCTGAAACCCAAATTGGGAGTGGCTCACTTGGGGCAGAGTCAATCGCTCCCTTCTGGTTTCTAAAAATTGAGTATGTCCTGCCTGGACTGTCATAGCCACGACTGCCTGCCTCCAAGTGCCCCCCCCCTTTATGTCACAAATAAGTCTATGTTTCTTATTCTTGTATTCCTCACGACTGCATGACAGAAATGGGGGGTGGCCCTGCCACAGTAGCTGCAGAGGGTTGGGAGAGAAGTGAAGCAATGAGTGGGTTCTTGCGGGAGAACCCCCTGTTAATACAGCCATGGAGTAGCTGCGCTCTTCTAATACACTTGACTCTTCCTTCAGAGGAGTAGCCGTGTTAGTCTGGATCTGTAAAAGCAGCAGAGAATCCTGTGGCACCTTATAGACTAACAGACGTCTGTTAGTCTGTAAGGTGCCACAGGATTCTCTGCTGCTTTGACTCTTTCTTGTAGTCAGGACTGACTCTATTTTTAGACAGCATAAGGAGGGATGACTCAGTGGCCAGTGAGTCAATCCCAAGTTGGCTTTTGCGTTGTGCGCCCCGGCTGATTTTAGCCAGGGGCACTCATGATAGCAGCGGACAGTTCAGAGAAGAGACATAACCATCATGTCATTGCCAGTTTTCTCTGGCAGTAGACGCGTACAGGAATGACTGGTAACCATCTCTGCTATCATTGCAAAAGCAATTGAATGCTGGTGTGTAGCGCTCGAGTGTCGCCTCTGTCTCCACGGCATCTAGTACACAAATGTGACGGGAAAAACAAAAAAGCCGACGGTCTCTAGTGCTGCCGTGCTATTGTTTCTGCAAGGGCAATCCAGGAGAAAAATGTGCGAAAGGACTGTCTGCTGATGTTTTCCCGGAGCAAGGAATGACTGACGACATTTACCCAGAACCCCCGTGACCATTAACATTGCATCAGGGGCCGGGGGATCATGGAGGACGGAACGGGGGTGCTGAGGACTCCCGCTATCCCACAGTCCTCAGCAGTCTCTTAAAACTATTTGCATTCTTGGCTTAGCGCCCAGTGTCTGTAGCTTACAACACGGTGTCTTTTATGGTTCACGGGAACAGCTATTCAGTTTCCTTCCCCTACCCCAGCACGAGACGAAATGAAAGTTAAATAAAGCAATCCTTGAGTACTTACAATGTACCCTCTTTTTACTGAATCTACTGATAGAGGCGAATCTGCAGCACTGAGGAGCATTAGAGCTTTGCACAGTGGCAGTATCATAACAATGAAGTAATCTGAGGTGTGATTATTGCTACTTGAAAATCTGCTCCTCTCCCTTTCCTGGTGGTAGATGGTACAGTACTACTGGTAGACAGCAGAAACTGTTACCATCTCCCCTCTTTTTGTTACACTCACCAGTAAATGGGACAGAACGATAATAACCCTGTGTAATTTTTGAAAGGAAAATGGGGATTAACTCACTTGGGACTGGGTCAATCCTGCCCTTTACGGTTAATAAAAAATAGAGTCAGTCCAGACAGAATAGGATACAGTGTATTAAAATCAGTGTAGCACAGCGCAGCTGCTCCGCATCAGTATTCACAGAGGGAGCCGCTGCAAGTAACGCAACCGTTGCTCCCACCTACCTGGGCTACCACAGCAGTGCCCCCCACCATTGTTGGCATGATGTTATGAAGAATGCATGAATAAGAATCACAGAGTAGTTACTGAGATCAAATGAGGGGGAGGGAGCCACCATAGGCTATGACAGTCCATGCAGTTCAGAATCTTTTCTTTACGCAAGAGAGGAAGGGGTCTGATGAAGCTCAGCCCCCAGGTGATAAGATGAAGACAGTTACCAGGCGTTCTGTACCATTCACTGTCAGAAAAAGGGAGTCATTCCCATTTTCACCCCGGAGCCCCGGCCACACTCAGCCAGGAGCACTCACTGGGCAGCCGTCTACCCCTGGGGAGGGCAGAGGAGCGAATACTGCTCTTCACCGCAGCAGCATCGCGTCTGCCAGCAGCATTCAGTACACAGAGGGTGACATTTACAGTACTCAAGGAATTATTTATTTCACTTTTTTTTTACCGTGCTGGAGGGGGGAAAAAACTGACGAGCTGTTTCCGTGAACCACGCAAGACACCGTGTATACGCTGCAGACATTGGGCGCGCAGCCAAAATGCAATATAGTTTTCAGAGACCGCTGTGGAGACTGGTAGCTGTAGTCCTCATTACCCCCTCCCTCCCTCCATGACCATCCGTTTGAGTGTCTGGCTTCCCGTTACTGTTGTCACGCACCGCTGTGTATCCTGTATTATTTTCAAAGGCTTTGGCATTTCCTGTTCTTTAACGGAGCTCTGATAAAAGAGATTTGTCTCACCATACAGCGATAACATCTGCTATCTCCCGTAAGGTTCAATGCAGGAGATACTTTTGCATTTGAACTGCATCGCCACCCGTGGTGATCAGAGCTGACACGTGAAAGCAGGAAATGTCACTGTAAAGCTCTCGGGATTTCCCTGTTTACCGGCACTCCGCATCCGAGTTTGGATTGCGGACCAGAGCGGTCAGTGGTGCACTGTCCTGCCTAGAATAATAGGCAAGTGTAACAGAGATCCAGTGTATCAGAGAGCACAGGTGCTCCGTGTCAGTATTCACAGGGGTTGCCCCTGCAAGAAGCGCACCCGTTGCTTTCCTCCTCCCTCAACCTTCCTGGGCTACCGTGTCATTTCCCCTCCCCGTTTGTGTCATGAAGTATTAAGGAATACAGAATAAGAAACAGAGACTTGTTAGTGAGAGAAAATGATGTCGGGGGGGAGGCACTTGGAGGCAGCCTCCCAGGGCTATGACAGTCCAGGCAGAATGGACTCTATTTTTAGACACCATAAGGGAGGAATTGACTCATTGCCAAGCGAGTCAATCCAAATGTGATTGCAAAAATTTTGAGCCCCAAGTTTCAATGATTAAGCTTGTTATTAGCCGTTCTGTCCTATCTACTGCTAGCGGTAGCAATGTTGCCCTCGATGTTGAGCATTTAGGCGTTCTCCTGGATGGTGGGCAGGTCTGCAGACCATCTACCACCAGAGAGGAGAAGATGGAAGAGAGCAGATACTGCTCTTCAGTGCTGTAGCGTCCCGTACACCAGCAATTCAGTACACATAGGGTGACATAGAAAGTAGTCAAGGAATGATTTTTCTTACCCTTTTTTTTCACGTTGTGGGGGGGGGAAAGAAACTGAGGAGCTGTTCCCTGAACCGCCAGACACTGTGTTTGACCCTACAGACATTGGGAGCTCTGCCAATAATGCAAATAATTTTCATAGAGACTGCTGTGGACTGTGGGATAGCTGGAGTCCTCAGTACCCAGCCTCCCTCCCTTCATGAGCGTCCATTTGAGTCTCTGGCTTCCGTTATGCTTGTCACGCAGCGCTGTGTATCCTGCAGTTTTTATTCAAACGCTTTGGCGTTTCGTGTTCTGTAACGGAGCTGGATACAACAGATTTGTCTCCCCATACAGCGATCAGACCTAGTATCTCCCGTACGGTCCATGCTGGAGCTCTTTTTGGATTGAGACGCATCGCCAGCCGTGCTGATCAGAGCTCCACGCTGGACAAGCAGGAATGCAATTCAAAGTTCGCGGCTTTTCCTGTTTACCTGCATGCTGCATCCGAGTTCAGATTGCTGTCCAGAGGCGGTCACTGCAGCACTCTGGGATGCGCCCGGAGGCCAATAACGTCGATTTCCGTCCACACGAATAATCCGAGTTATCACTATCGATTTTAGCGCTACTCCTCTCGTTTGGGAGGAGTTCCGAAATCGATTTAAGGAGGCGGTTAACTCGATATTAAGGACGACGTCGTGTGAACGGATACAGCGTTAAATCGGTATATCAGCCATTAAACCGATTTAAAGTCGCAGTGTAGACCTGGCCACAGTCAGCTTACGTGAAGGTCAGAGCTGGTCAGAACATTCAAATTCCATTCTTATTTTATTTGACAAAAAATGACTTTTTTTTTTTGCAAAAAAACTCTCACACCAAAAAGTTGCTATTTTTTTACCAGCTCGTGTAGTGATCCAGTGATTGGTGCCTGGGCTTGCACCCAGCAATGCCCTCTATTTTGTACTATTCTCCTTATTAAGGCAGATAGAGCTTGCAAGTCTGTACCCTGCCCTTGGAGTTTGCCAGCTCCTGGAACTCTGGACTGACAGGGCTTGTCTACACACAGAGTGCTGCAGCTGCCCCGCTGTAGGCTTAGTGAAGACATTACCTACACTGACAGGAGAGCTTCTTCTGTCGGTGTTAAGTACTCCACCTCCCCGAAAGGCGGTAGATATGTCTGTAGGGATATTAAAGAAGGTACTAACAGTGATTCCCCCAAGTGATAGTGACCCCCCAGTTTCACCAAGTACAAAAATCTTTTAGTTCTTCTGTTAAAACTTGTAAGCTCCTGTCTGCAGAAAATATTGATTGTATCTGTCCTGTGAAAGATACTCTATTACTATGTAAAACTTACAAACAATTTAATTGACTTTGTTCTTGATGTAAACACTATGCTAGCCTTAAGCTGTAATTGATACAATGTAAACAAACAGACTTCCACCCTCTGTAATTACAGGACTGGGAGTCTCATATGAATTAACATGCACCCCAAAAGTGGTGGAGACAGTAAATTAAAATATGGTTAAGATATGGAATGTATGGTAATAAATGCTTAATATGCCTGAATGGTTAGGGAAGTGCCAACCTAAAAAGCGAGTATCCATCGGCCGAAGAATGTGTCAAGTGGACCACCAGACAACCCCCGGAGGGTAAACTGGGATCCACCCCATCACCTGAAAGGATGAAAAACACAAACTTTGGACAGTGTAAAGCCACCAGGAATGTGCCACTTTAGACAATATGGAGCCACCAGGAATGTGCCATCTGCTGATTGAGTCAGCAACAGCAGGATGAAATAGCTCCCATAGACTAACATAGCAATTAATTCCTATAAGAATGAACTCCAAAGACTGAGGACAGGGCCGTCCTTAGGATTTATGGGGCCCTACGCAGTATTATTAAACTGGTGCCCCTATGCCAGATGGCAGCCCGAGCTCACAGCCTGGTGGGGGAGGGTGAGGAGCGACTTGACAGCAAAGGATAATGAGATGCCCGGCCTGCCTCATGGTGGCGGAGAGTCACAGTTCCCCGCAGAGACTCCCATACTCTCTCCCTCATGGAGAAAGTACCTAATTAAAAGCACTAAAATTTGGGAATAAAAAATGTCAGTCACAGGTTTTTTGATATGCCCTGAAGTTTGTCAGAGATTTATTTGCAAAAACTTAGTAGTAAGGGTGAGTCAGCTGTCCTGCTGAATACAACATTACATATAATGGAATACATGATGCAGCTCTTCTCTGTTTTACATTTTCTTAATCAGTATTTCTAAGCTGAATTTATATTTTAAATGTACTCAAACCTTAAGCCAGCATTCCAGATTACTACATATTTAACTCACTGAAACAAAGACATTATTTTAAATTAATCAGAGAGGTTTAGTGTGTTCATAACAATGTTCATTGCTTTTAGAAAAAGGGAACAGTAATTTACTTTGTGTGATCTCCATAACAAGAGACATGGTTATGAAATTTCACCAACTTTAAAAAAATATGTTTCCAAAGATTTTAGGTATAACAAGGATTTTATGTCTTACTAAGGTACTGATTTTGCTGGAGGGTTCTTTTAAAACTAGTTCATCGGATAGTCAGAAGTAAAGAAAGGGAAACTCTTTGTCCAGCTATCTGGAAGGGAAGGACTGTTGTCCCTTTAAGGGCTCTCTTCAGTGGGGAGTGGGGGGAGAGGTGGTGAAGGGATGGACAGAAAGGACAGGAAGACTTGGAAGCACTTTTTTTTTAACTATAGTAATTAAAATGTGTATTTTAGATAAGGGAGGTCTTTTGAAGGATTTATTTAAAAAACTGTATGTCTGAAGATCCACGCATTTAAGGCTAAAGATGATTGTGCATCTAAAACTCTATGCAAGCATTTTTTAGAAATGTGATTTTATAATCTTCACCAGCTCACTAATGAAATATTTTTAAAGCAAATTTTAAACTAAGGTCCTGTAGACTGACATGTTCTGTGTAAATATTACATTAATGCACAACTGTTTTTGTCAGTAAAGTCAGAAACTGACAGTATAAAAATTTATTTGGGCATAAGCTTTCGTGGACAGCTGATGAAATGGGTTCTAGCCCACAAAAGCTTATGCCCAAATAATTTGTTAGTCTCTGAGGTGCCACAAGGACTCGTCCTTGTTTTTGCTGGTACAGACTAACAGGACTACCACTCTGAAACCTGTCAGTATATACCTTGGGGTTGGCAAATGCCTGTTAAATGGCTTAATTACCCCTTTAATGTCTCTTTAACAGTTTCAATGTTGTGCTAATAGGTCTGGCAGGCTGGAGGTTTTTTCACTTTTAACTACTAGATTCCCTCCCAAGGAAGACTCACCAGGCTGCAGCAGCCAACTGTGGGAGCCTGCAGGAAGGGTCAGAACAGGGCTAGGAAAAGAAGACGGTGGACACTAAGACTCAGTGGTGCCCCAAATTTTCAGGTGCCCTACGCAGCTGCCTATGTTGCCTATGCCTAAGGACGGCCCTGACTGAGGACTTGGAGTCTCTGGTTCTGCTGCCAGCCTCCAGGAGCATCAGGTGCATCTGACACAGACTCGGCTCCATCCTCATGGTCAAGCAGTTTGATGGGCCAGTGATGAGCTCTCTCAGTGAGAGAGGACAGTCTTACTTGGGGACAGAGACTAGTTTTACTAAGTTTTCTGAGTTTGGGAGCTGTGAGAAGCAGAGCAGCTCAGGGAGTCTCTGGTTGACTCCCCCTGGCCCCTTGCACATAAAGGGTCTTTCTGGGATCCAGTACATGGGCCAGGCAGCTCCCAGCCCAGGAGAGACCAGCATCAGAGTGGCAGAGAACCAATACAGAGACCCAGCCGAGACCCCCACAGGATGCCAGGCCAGGAAACCAGCAGAGAACCCTGCCCCACCAGGGTCGGACACACTGTAAGAGGGACCCTTTTTGCTTAAGCTGTTCACTGTGCTACAGCAGCATTCATCTCCAGCCCCCATCTGCCTGGGAAGGTGCTGGGACGAGTGGGGGTTGGGGGGAAAAAGCTGGGGCCTGCAAAGAGTTGTGGATGCTGGGAGGCGGGGAATTTGTTGATGCTTAGTACCTACTAGTTATTCCTAACCCTAACCCTGACCTACTAATTATCCCTAACCCTTTCCTTCCCCAGATTCTCTGTTTCTGCTCCAAATAAAGGCCCTTTTGTTAAACTGTTAACTTGGGTGTGTCATTCTTTTGCAAGGGTTTGTGTTGATGTACTTTGTTGTTTCTTGTGGACTGGATTTTATACTCCTTGCCCATTAGCAGCATTGTTCACTATCCCCAGGGACAGCACCCCTTGTGTCCCGCCTCAGAGGTCACCGTGGGTGGAAGTGCCGGGTCTCAGAAAAAGAACCCAGGACCCAGGCCAGGCAAGGAGCGGGGAGAAGCCACTGCAATAGCATGTGCCAGGGAGGGAACTTGAGCTGTGTTCTGCAGAACACTCACAGAACTCTCAGATCCTCCATAGGCATAGCACACACCAGCTAGCTAGATTCAGCTCAGGGTCCTGGCTCTACTTAACACACAGCACTTGGATATATTCATAGCAAAAACAAGAATTAGTTTATTAGCAAAGAACAAAGATTCGAATAACAGTAAGAGAGAATATTGAAAATAAATAGTTACATGTAAAACAAAATCATAATATGCTTTCCAGAGCCCAAACTTAACTCACGAGACATTCCCGTCTTCTACAGGATAGCTTGCCCCAAGTTCTTTCCCCATTTATGTTCAACCAGAGAGCTGAGATCCTCCTGAGATCAAGCCCAGCGGCAGCTTTTCTTCCCGGACTGAAGCATGCCTGGTACACCACCGAACATTCATTGTCTTTGCTCACAGGCAGGATAACCCCTGCTGTGTTTGTTTTTTTTCCTGCAGCACTTGCAATCTATCAATTAGCATTTGACTCAATATGCAGGCAGTCTTCCACTGCAAGATACACAATGGTCAACCAGGAAGATAAGTGTCTCCTATATCCTCTCTGGAGATGTCTGTCTCAAGGCACGCTACCTCTGAGTGACCTGCCTTTATCTGCCAGGCCTTAAGAACACAATTTTCAGTATACGTACATAACTCCTGACACATTATCTGTACAT